>NC_069504.1:301111576-301331576 GCF_027579735.1 Bombina bombina
AGCACTTTAGGGGTTAATAGGTTTAGTTGGTGTTGGCAATGTGGGGGATGGTGGTTTATGATTTAATAGCTTTATTTAGTGTCAGCGATGTGTGTGGTGGTGGCGGTTTTAGATAATTTTGTTTCGGCAATCGCCAGCATATTAGTTATATTAAGTTAAATCATTTTTTCAGATCCTTTCATTTTTCAGATCCACTCTTTATTCGAATGTATTTTTCTATTCTAAACTTCAGAATTGAATAATGCATATGAATAAAGAATGGATCCGAAAAAGCTATTTAACTTAACATAACTAATTTGCGGAAACTATTTTTTGTTTTAAACTTAACTAAACTAATTTGCTGAAACAAAATTATTTATTTAACTAATGAAAACTAAATGAAATTTTAGCGTTGCACATGTCTACATATAACAATTGCAATATAATATACTTTATACTAACTTTATGACATTGGTTAGCCTTGTTGTCTGCGGACTAAAGCCTATATTTTCTCCTCCAAATAAGGCACATAGTGGTTGGAGTTGGGTTATTTAAAATTAAATTGCAGTAAAAAGGATGTTCATTTGTTTTAAAACCGTTAGGACTTGGTTGATATGTTATTTTTTAACAACACAACAGAAATGTCTTGTAATTACAAGGTGTTTGTTGTCCCTGTACAATTAGGCCTTTGTATTTTTGGTGCTTTTTGGATGTTTGTTACCTACAGTACAATTATGTTCTCCTATAAAACATTTTGCAAAAGTAGACAAATCTTTACGTTTTAAATTCTACTAATTGATAGAAATACCTCAGTTTAGAACACTGGTTTTCATACCTGTCTTCAGGCCTCCCCAACAGGCCAGGTTTTCAGGATTACCTTGGATGAGAGCAGGTAAAATAACCATGTTTACTAATCAGCTGATTATTTCACCTGTGCTCCAATTCAGATATCCTCAAAATGCGGCCTGTTAGGGAAGCCTAAGGACAGGTTTGAAAACCAGTGCATTAGTAGGGGTCAAGTCCAGCGGGATCGCATGGGAATGGAGTTCTTGCACTATTTTTTTCAAGTGGAACTAAGTTCCCCCTGGGAAGAGACCAGAAACACTTCAGTAAACACTGCTGCTGGTAGGAGGAGCTGGAGCAAAGTCTGGTTAGAGGGATAGTGAGATCCTCTAGTAATGGGCAGAAAGACTTCCTACAATACACTAAATGCAAGCCTGTTAGTGGTCCTGCTGTGTGATCACCCACACTGTGTGGAAAACATGGTGCTAACATTTCTGTGTCTCTTGCTCTGAGGTTATTTAGCTCCTATCAGCAGAAATACTATTGCTCCTTAACCTCTTCACCCAATTGGATGTATATATACGTTGTGCGGTACTTTGCCTATAGTACCGTACAACATATATATGTTGGAGCTTCAGGAAGCTCCAGCAGTCTCGGCTGTTAAGTTACAGCCGAGAGATGGAGTTCTTGAGCTCCAGGCATCTGCCCACATATGGAACCGGAGCGTGATCTGTGCTCTGTGCTACAAAAAGTCGGGGTGGGGGTGTGGGGGGTTCCTAACTAATGATTGTTGGGGGGCCAGTACACTACATAAACTGTGGGGGAAAAATAGCACTAGTTAGAGGGGGGAGGGTTAAAGAGCTGTTTGGGAGGGATCAGGGAGGTTGGAGAGTAAGGGGGGATCTTACACAACAGAAAATATAAAGAAAAGTCTTTAATTTTTGCCAGTACTTAAGATTGGGGTGACTACTGGGGGTGGGGGAGGAAAGAGAGCTGTTTGGGAGGGATCAGGGGGTATGAAGTGTTAGGGGGAGGGTAATCTCTACACTAAAGCTAAAATTAACTTTACAAGATACTTAATTAACCCCTCCACTGCCAGGAATAATATGTGTGGCGCACAGCTGAAATTTGCAGCCTTCTAATTACCAAAAATCAATTTCAAACCCATATATGTCTGCTAATTATGGACAAAGAGGATCCCAGAGGAGCTTATGCAACCATTTGTGCCATGATTGCACAAGCAGTATGTAAATAATTTTAGTGAGAAACCCAAAGTTTGTGAAAAAATTAATGATTTTTTTTAAATGATCGCATTTGGCGGTGAAATGGTGGCATAAAATATACAAAAATGGGCCTAGTTCAATAACTTGGGTTGTCTACTTAAAATATATATGTAGAACGTTCTGTTAGTGAGAGGGTTACAGTGGGTGAGACTCTGAGACAGAGGAGGAGTCTGAAGTTGCCATCAGACATTGAGGTCTCAGTCCGCCCTGCAAAGGATGGAGAGGGGAGGAAGGAGGGTGTGAGGAACTGAAGCTAAGCTGGCTATGCACCATGTGAGTTAAAATTATTTAGACCCTGGATCTTGACTCTACAGGCATTACTGTGTGTCTAGTTTAGTTATTTTAAAGTTGTTTTAAAAAAAAGTTCAGTGTTTCAATAAAGAAAAATGTGCTCGTCAAGCAGGGAAGAGTCATGTCCTTCCAACTTCCTGCTTTCCCTCTAATTGGAAATCCTTTCAGTTCTACCAGAGATAGCTGGGATGAGGTTTGCAAGGGAAATACACGTGTACACACAAAGGAAAATAGTTGCTGCAATTAAACATCTTGTAGTAGGATAAGACCAATTACTTTATTTTACACACCAATAGTATGTGCAGTCTGTTTATCTATGTTGGTGTCTTTATATCTATCATTTTATGGTCAGCAGGCCAGATTTATTTATTTATAAAATATTTTACCAGGAAGGATACATTGAGATTTCTCTTGTTTTCAAGAATGTCCTTTTCTTCTATAAAGGTAAGACGAGTCCATGGATTCATCCTTTACGTGTGGGATATTATCCTTCCCTACAGGAAGTAGCAAAGAGCACCATAGCAGAGCTGTCTATATAGCTCCTCCATTAGCTCCACCCCCAGTCATTCTCTTTGCCTACTCTAAGTACTAGGAAGGGTAAAGTGAAAGAGGTGATAAAATATTAGATGTTAATTTCTTCAATCAAGAGTTTGTTATTTTAAATGGTACCGGTTTGTACTATTTACTCTCAGGCAGCAGATGGATGAAGACTGCTGCCTGGAGGATGATGATCTTAGCATTTGTAACTAAGGTCCATTTGCTGTTCCCACAGAGGCTGAGGAGTACAGGAAACTTCAGTGTGAGGAACGGTTTCATGCTATGCAGCAATGAGGTATGTTCAGTCATATTTTTTCTGGAGAGACTGTGTATTTCACAGAAAGGCTGACATTATACCCAGGAGGGTAAGGGTAAGCAGTAATCCTAGAGCTAAAAGAAGGGCATTACTTAGCTTGCATATGGGGCCAATTACATATATGGTTGACACTGAAGACAAATGTTTGTGAACAAACTTTTTTTTTGGATGGGAGTGCTTTAACGTTTTTGTGGGAAATTGAACACTTGGGGCGTGATCCGATATATGGCGTAGTTTGCGGCGCAAGCGAGGGAACCAGCGTCGCCCGCAGTTTCAGCTCGCATCTCGAGCTATCCAATATACGGCGATGTCAGATGCTAACGTGCCGTAAGTCGGATAAACCAGCGATGTCCAGAAATCTGCGCAAGTACAAATTTCTGGTGTCGCCAGTGACTTACGGCACGTTAGAAACTGCCGGCGCCTACAAAACCTGACTAAAGTATGAAATCACCCGCACTGTCTAACACGCCTCCCAAACATAGCCCGACACGTCTAACACGCCTCCCTAACATAGCCCAACACGTCTAACCCTCTATCTGCTATCCCCCCTCACTATCCTAACAATAAAAAAAGTTATTAACCCCTAAACCGCCGCTCCCAAACCCCGCCGCAACCTAATAAATTTATTAACCCCTAAAACGCCGCTCCCGGACCCCCCGCCAGCTATATTAAATCTATAACCCCCTAAAGTGAGCCCCTACCCCGCCGACATCTACCTTACCTACCCCCTAAAGTGAGCCTCTACCCCGCCCCCATCTATTTTAAAATTATTAACCCCTAATTTAATCCCCCTACCCCCCCGCCATCTATATTAAATTATTTAACCCCTAAAATACTAAACTATCCCTACCACTAAACCTAAGTCTAACCCTACAAATAGCCCTGAAAAGGGCTTTTTGCGTGGCATTGCCCCAAAGTAACAGCTCTTTTGCCAGCCCTTAAAAGGGCTTTTTGCGGGGCATGCCCCAAAGAATTCAGCTCTTTTACCAGCCCTTAAAAGGGCTTTTGGTGGGGCTTTGTCACAAAGTAAACTGCTCTTTTGCCTACAATCTACATCCCCTACACCGCGGCCACCTATTATAAATGTATTAACCCCAAATCTATTCCCCTACACTGCCGCCAGCTATATTAACTATATTAACCCTAATTATATTAGGGTTAATATAGTTAATATCGTTATTATATTATATATATATATATATATATATATATATATATATATTAAGTATAATAACCCTATCTAACTCTAACATCCCTAACTAAACTCTTATTAAGATAAATCTAATATTAATATTATTAATTAAAATATTCCTATTTAAATCTAAATACTTACCTATAAAATAAACCCTAAGATAGCTACAATATAATTAATAATTACATTGTAGCTATGTTAGGGTTTATATTTATTTTACAGGTAAATTGTTAATTATTTTAACTAGGTATAATAGCTATTAAATAGTTATTAACTATTTAATAGCTACCTAGTTAAAATAATTACCCAATTACCTGTAAAATAAATCCTAACCTAAGTTACAAATACACCTACACTATCAATAAATTAAATAAACTACAAATATCTATCTAAAAATACAATTAAATAAACTAAACTAAATTACAAAAAAAAACACTAAATTACAAAAATTAAAAAAAAGATTACAAGATTTTTAAGCTAATTACACCTATTCTAAGCCCCCTAATAAAATAATAAAGCCCCCCAAAATACAAAAATTTCCCTACCCTATTCTAAATTAAAAAAAAGTTCAAAGCTCTTTTACCTTACCAGCCCTTAAAAGGGCCTTTTGCGGGGCTTGCCCCAAAGAAAACTGCTCTTTTGCCTGAAATCGAGCACTTGATCTTAGCCAAGCGGGAGTTCTCTGAGTCGGTCATAGATACCTTGATTCAGGCACAGAGGGGAACTGATTGGCTGTCAAAAGAACTGAAATAAGGGGGCAGTCTGCAGAGGCTTACATACAAGGAAATCACAGAGGTAAAAAGTATATTAATATAACTGTGTTGGTTATGCAAAACTGAGAAATGTGTAATAAAGGGATTATCTATCTTTTTAAACAATAACAATTCTGGAGTAGACTGTCCCTTTAATATTGATTAAATTAGATTTTTAATTTTTTTCAGATATTTGACTGCAAAAGTCTCCAATGTGTGCGTATATATATATATATATATATATATATATATATACACATATATATATATATATATATGTGCATTTATATGTATATACACTATATATATATATATATATATATATATATATATATATATATATATATATTTATATACATATATGTATATAGATATATACACATATAAATATATAAACAATTTAAAAGCAGTGCCTACTTACTATTGGTCTAAATGTATACCAATCAATCTTGTGATATGTGGGGAGTGTGTGAAAACAACTATACATATTCTGTTAACCTATTCATTACTCATAGTAAAAATAGTATTGCTTTCTAGCTTGAATACTCCAATGCCTGATAGTAGATGACTAAATAAAGATGTTAAACTGTAAATGTAGATCATCAACTATTTCACTAATATGTTACATAAGGGGTAACCCCTAGGAACTGTAGAATAATCTTATGCTAAGAGTACTAGTACAAATATATATAGCGGATAGCTAATGTAACTGTGTATCTACTTCTCTAAGACTCACATAATAATGCTTATAGCTATTATTTTAGTTTTGGTTTATACACAATTATATCTGTGTCTGTGTGTCTAGGATCTACTAACAAACGGATAGGTAACACACATTTGTTAAATTCAATTAGCATCCATAGTTAACCTGCAATTAAGTATGTTGGTATCTTATTTAAAGTACCTGACTAAAGAGGAATATCCCTAACTCTGGAATATGAGTTATGTGTGAAGTTTTTATAAAGGGATATTGACTATAGAGAAAATAGAAAGGAAAATCCATCTAGGATATATATTATGTGAGGAAATATGAAGTCATTCAACTAGAATAAATGGAAAGAAAAATCCTAATTGTGTTTATGATCATACTGATGTATTTATGAGCACATCAAAAACATATATATATATTCAATTTTACAGGATGTCTATTTACTTCTAAGGGAATTATAATAAATCGCCATGTCACTACTCTTGGTTGTATTTCTTAGAATTTACTAGTGCTTATATATATATGTGTGTGTCTCCCTATATATGGGGGATCTACATTCCTTCAGGGTTACACACTTAGGTTAGTGATCAATTATTGGAAATAATGCATCTATCATATACTCTCATTTTGCTTTGTAACCAGAACATTTTTTATATATATGTAGACACACATTATCACAGATAGTCCCATTACTAACCTAAGTGTGTAACCCTGAAGGAATGAAGATCCCCCATATATAGGGAGACATATATATATATATATATATATATGAGGCAAAGAAAAGAACAGAAAAGCGCACAAAAGTACCTACATAGTGCAAATCAGTTTTATATTTTTAAAAAACACACACAAACATATACAAAGTGAGCCCCTTCAGGGTTTCTACTCACAAGAAGTACCCTCAAACAAAATGAGGTATGTACAGGCTCCAAACAGTTAAAAGCTCACTGGCAGTTCTGGTTGTTTAACAGTCACTGCTTGCTCAATGCTGAATGGGTGTCCCAGTTCCCAAGATTTAATACACGGGTTATACACTTTAATGTGTCCTCACTCAGCGTGGGCTAAGTATCAATTGTCCCAAATAGAACCGCTGCAAATGCGGCTAGTATTATTTGAAATTACCGCTCCCTCGGAGCTGCTCAATCAGCTGTTTCACTGATGTTGAGACGCAAGATGGGCATGGCCTTATATATATATAAGCACTAGTAAATTCTAAGGAATACAACTAAGAGTAGTGACATGGCGATTTGTTATAATTCCCTTAGAAGTAAATAGACATCCTGTAAAATTGAATATATATATATATATATATATGTTTTTGAATTTATCATATTAGGTCACGTATACCTATGTGCTCATATATACATCAGTATGATCATAAACACAATTAGGATTTTTCTTTCCATTTATTCTAGTTGAATGACTTCATATTTCCTCACATAATATATATCCTAGATGGATTTTCCTTTCTATTTTCTCTATAGTCAATATCCCTTTATAAAAACTTCACACATAACTCATATTCCAGAGTTAGGGATATTCCTCTTTAGTCAGGTACTTTAAATAAGATACCAACATACTTAATTGCAGGTTAACTATGGATGCTAATTGAATTTAACAAATGTGTGTTACCTATCCGTTTGTTAGTAGATCCTAGACACACAGACACAGATATAATTGTGTATAAACCAAAACTAAAATAATAGCTATAAGCATTATTATGTGAGTCTTAGAGAAGTAGATACACAGTCACATTAGCTATCCGCTATATATATTAGTACTAGTACTTTTAGCATAAGATTATTCTACAGTTCCTAGGTTACCCCCTATGTAACATAATAGTGAAATAGTTGATGATCTACATTTCCATTTTAACACCTTTATTTAGTCATCTACTATCAGGCATTGGAGTATTCAAGCTAGAAAGCAATACTATTTTTACTATGAGTAATGAATAGGTTAACAGAATATGTATAGTTGTTTTCACACACTCCCCACATATCACAAGATTGATTGGTATACATTTAGACCAATAGTAAGTAGGCACTGCTTTTAAATTGTTTTACTGCAGGTGCATTGATTAGCTACGATTACGGCCCCCTGGCCGAAACATGTCGACATTTCATTGCTTACTGCAGAGTGTGTGAAACTGTTGCTGCTGTAGACCTCTTGGTCTGTTTTAAAGTTTTTGTAACGAATAAAGTGTTTTTACTACTACTATCAAGCCTACGGAACCCCTTTTTTCCTATTTTCTATTACAAACAGCCAGGATCCGTTAGGCTGTCAGAGTTCCCAAGCTGTTCCAGTACAAAGATCGCAAAGAGTTGGAGAGATTGGTCACGGACAAGACATACCCCCTCCAGATGCCTCCGGTGATTGGATGCTGGTCACACACTGAGTGAAACGAGCGATATGTTGTGAAACACCCCCTCCAGATGCACTCAGTGATTGGGAGGAAGTTACACACTGGGTGAAGTGTACCGCATTGCGGTGAGAGGAGCTGCTGAATAGTGATGTCGCAAACCTAAAAATTTTGGTTCGCGAACGGCGGACTCGAAGTTCCGCAACTGTTCGCGAACCGGAGAACCGGGCAAACCGCCATTGACTTCAATAGGCAGGCGAACTTTAAAACCCACAGGGACTCTTTCTGGACACAATAGTGATGGAAAAGTTGTTTCAAGGGGACTAACACCTGGACTGTGGCATGCCGGAAGGGGATCCATGGCAAAACTCCCATGGAAAATTACATAGTTAATGCAGTCTGGTTTTAAGCCATAAAGGGCCTAAATCACCTTACATTCCTAAATTGTTTGGAATAACGTGCTTTAAAACATCAGGTATGATGTAGTATCGATCAGGTAGTGTAAGGGTTATGCTCGCTTGACAGTGACAGACCAAACTCCCTGTGTAACGCACCGCAAACAACCGCAAACAGTCCATTTGCACAACCACGAGACAGATAGATTTAATAGATAGATACATAGATTACATAGATCAATAGATGCAATATACATATGATAGATACAAATTACATAAATCAATAGATGCAATATACATTTGATAGATACGAATTACATAGATCAATAGATGCAATATACATTTGATGGATACGAATTACATCAATTAATAGATGCAATATACATTTGATAGATACGAATTACATAGATCAATAGATGCAATATACATTTGATAGATACGAATTACATAGATTAAGATCAATAGATGCAATATACATTTGATAAATACGAATTACATAGATCAAAAGATGCAATATACATTTGATAGATACGAATTTCATAGATCAAAAGATGCAATATACATTTGATAGATACGAATTACATAGATCAAAAGATGCAATATACATTTGATAGATAAGAATTACATAGATCAAAAGATGCAATATACATTTGGTAGATACGAATTACATGGATCAAAAGATGCAATATACATTTGATAGATACGAATTACATAGATCAATAGATGCAATATACAATACATTTGATAGATACGAATTATATAGATCAAAAGATGCAATATACATTTGATAGATACGAATTACATAGATCAATAGATGCAATAAACATTTGATAGATACGAATTACATAGATCAAAAGATGCAATATACATTTGATAGATACGAATTACATAGATCAAAAGATGCAATATACATTTGATAGATACAAATTACATGGATCAAAAGATGCAATATACATTTGATAGATACGAATAACATAGATAAAAAGATGCAATATACATTTGATAGATACGAATTACATAGATCAAAAGATGCAATATACATTTGATCTATACAAATTACATGGATCAAAAGATGCAATATACACTTGATAGATATGAATTACATAGATCAATAGATGCAATAAACATTTGATAGATACGAATTATATAGATCAATAGATGCAATATACATTTGATAGATATGAATTACATAGATCAAAAGATGCAATATACATTTGATAGATACGAATTACATAGATCAATAGATGCAATATACATTTGATAGATATGAATTGCATAGATCAAAAGATGCAATATACATTTGATAGATACGAATTATATAGATCAATAGATGCAATATACATTTGATAGATATGAATTACATAGATCAAAAGATGCAATATACATTTGATAGATACGAATTACATAGATCAATAGATGCAATATACAATACATTTGATAGATACGAATTACATAGATCAAAAGATGCAATATACATTTGATAGATATGAATTACATAGATCAATAGATGCAATAAACATTTGATAGATACGAATTACATAGATCAAAAGATGCAATATACATTTGATAGATACGAATTACATAGATCAAAAGATGCAATATACATTTGATAGATACGAATTACATGGATCAAAAGATGCAATATACATTTGATAGATACGAATAACATAGATCAAAAGATGCAATATACATTTGATAGATACAAATTACATAGATCAAAAGATGCAATATACATTTGATCGATACAAATTACATGGATCAAAAGATGCAATATACACTTGATAGATATGAATTACATAGATCAATAGATGCAATAAACATTTGATAGATACGAATTATATAGATCAATAGATGCAATATACATTACATAGATCAAAAGATGCAATATACATTTGATAGATACGAATTACATAGATCAATAGATGCAATATATATTTGATAGATACGATCGATACGGCACTGAGGATGGAAGTAGGCACAGTATATGATGGGAGCCTGACACACAGGCTGGCACTAGTGGCAGGCTGGCCTGGCAACTAAAATTAAATAAAACTAGAAGACTGATGTAAAAGTTTTTTTTTTTTTAAAAATATACACTAATGTTACACTAGATATGAGTGGTGGCACTGAGGATGGAAGTAGGCACAGTATATGCTGGGAGCCTGACACACAGGCTGGCACTAGTGGCAGGCTGGCCTGGCAACTAAAATTAAATAAAACTAGAAGACTGATGTAAAAGTTTTTTTTTTTTTAAAAATATACACTAATGTTACACTAGATATGAGTGGTGGCACTGAGGATGGAAGTAGGCACAGTATATGCTGGGAGCCTGACACACAGGCTGGCACTAGTGGCAGGCTGGCCTGGCAACTAAAATTAAATAAAACTAGAAGACTGATGTAAAAGTTTTTTTTTTTTTAAAAATATACACTAATGTTACACTAGATATGAGTGGTGGCACTGAGGATGGAAGTAGGCACAGTATATGCTGGGAGCCTGACACACAGGCTGGCACTAGTGGCAGGCTGGCCTGGCAAATAAAATTAAATAACACTAGCAGACTGATGTAAAATTTTTTTTTAAAAAAATGTACACTAATGTTACACTAGATAGGGGTGGTGGCACTGAGGATGGAAGTAGGCACAGTATATGCTGGGAGCCTGACACACAGGCTGGCACTAGTGGCAGGCTGGCCTGGCAACTAAAATTAAATAACACTAGCAGACTGATGTAAAAGTTTTTTGTTTTTTTTTAAATTACACTAATGTTACAACAGATAGGAGTGGTGGCACTGAGGATGGAAGTAGACACAGTATATGCTGGGAGCCTGACACACAGGCTGGCACTAGTGGCAGGCTGGCCTGGCAACTAAAATTAAATAACATTAGCAGACTGATGTAAAAAAATGTTTTAAAAAAATTTACACTAATGTTACACCAGATATGAGTGGTGGCACTGAGGCTGGCAGTGGCAGGCTGGCCTGGCAACTGCAATTAGATTACACTAGCAGACTGATGTAAAAGTTTTTTATAAAAAAAATTACACTAATGTTACACCAGATATGAGTGGTGGAAAACAGAGCAATTAGGCACAGTATATGCTGTGGCCCTGACACACAGGCCTGATGGAAAATGAAATTAGATTACACTAGCAAACTGATGTAAAAGTTTTTTTTTTTTTTTTAAATTTACACTAATGTTACACCAGATATGAGTGGTGGCACACAGCAATTAATCACAGTATATGCTGTGGGCCTGACACACAGGCCTAATGGAAAATGAAATTAGATTACACTAGCAAACTGATGTAAAAGTTTTTTTTTTTAAATTTACACTAATGTTACAACAGATATCAGTGGTGGCACAGAGCAATTAATCACAGTATATGCTGTGGGCCTGACACACAGGCCTGATGGAAAATGAAATTAGATTACACTAGCAAACTGATGTAAAAGTTTTATTTTTTAAATTTACACTAATGTTACACCAGATATCAGTGGTGGAACAGAGCAATTAATCACAGTATATGCTGTGGGCCTGACACACAGGCCTGATGGAAAATGAAATTAGATTATACTAGCAAACTGATGTAAAAGTTTTTTTTTTTTAAATTTACACTAATGTTACACCAGATATGAGTGGTGGCACAGAGAAATTAATCACAGTATATGCTGTGCGCCTGGCACACAGGCCTGATGGAAAATGAAATTCGATTACACTAGCAAACTGATGTAAAAGTTTTTTTTTTTAAATTTACACTAATGTTACACCAGATATCAGTGGTGGCATAGAGCAATTAATCACAGTATATGCTGTGGGCCTGACACACAGGCCTGATGGAAAATGAAATTAGATTACACTAGCAAACTGATGTAAAAGTTGTTGTTTTTTTTAAATTTAGACTAATGTTACACCAGATATCAGTGGTGGCACAGAGCAATTAATCACAGTATATGCTGTGGGCCTGACACACAGGCCTGATGGAAAATGAAATTAGATTACACTAGCAAACTGATGTAAAAGTTTTACACTAATGTTACACCAGATATCAGTGGTGGCACAGAGCAATTAATCACAGTATATGCTGTGGGCCTGACACACAGGCCTGATGGAAAATGAAATTAGATTACACTAGCAAACTGATGTAAAAGTTTTTTAAAAAAAAATTTACACTAATGTTACACCAGATATCAGTGGTGGCACAGAGCAATTAATCACAGTATATGCTGTGGGCCTGACACACAGGCCTGATGGAAAATGAAATTAGATTACACTAGCAAACTGATGTAAAAGTTTTTTTTAAAAAAAATTACACTAATGTTACACCAGATATCAGTGGTGGCACAGAGCAATTAATCACAGTATATGCTGTGGGCCTGACACACAGGCCTGATGGAAAATGAAATTAGATTACACTAGCAACCTGATGTAAAAGTTTTTTTTTTTTCATTTACACTAATGTTACACCAGATATCAGTGGTGGCACAAGCAATTAATCACAGTATATGCTGTGGGCCTGACACACAGGCCTGATGGAAAATGAAATTAGATTACACTAGCAAACTGATGTAAAAGTTTTTTTTTTTAAATTTACACTAATGTTACACCAGATATCAGTGGTGGCACAGAGCAATTAATCACAGTATATGCTGTGAGCCTCACACACAGGCTGACAGGCAAGCAAATGCAATTAGATTACAAAAAAAAAAAAAAAAAAAACCCACTGAAGTTCTAGCCCTAAAAAGGGCTTTTTGGGCTGAAGTTCTAGCCCTAAAAACATAATTTATGCTTACCTGATAAATTCCTTTCTTCTGTTGTGTGATCAGTCCACGGGTCATCATTACTTCTGGGATATAACTCCTCCCCAACAGGAAATGCAAGAGGATTCACCCAGCAGAGCTGCATATAGCTCCTCCCCTCTACGTCAGTCCCAGTCATTCGACCAAGAATCAACGAGAAAGGAGTAACCAAGGGTGAAGTGGTGACTGGAGTATAATTTAAAAGATATTTACCTGCCTTAAAACAGGGCGGGCCGTGGACTGATCACACAACAGAAGAAAGGAATTTATCAGGTAAGCATAAATTATGTTTTCTTCTGTTATGTGTGATCAGTCCACGGGTCATCATTACTTCTGGGATACCAATACCAAAGCAAAAGTACACGGATGACGGGAGGGATAGGCAGGCTCATTATACAGAAGGAACCACTGCCTGAAGAACCTTTCTCCCAAAAATAGCCTCCGAAGAAGCAAAAGTGTCAAATTTGTAAAATTTGGAAAAAGTATGAAGCGAAGACCAAGTTGCAGCCTTGCAAATCTGTTCAACAGAGGCCTCATTCTTAAAGGCCCAAGTGGAAGCCACAGCTCTAGTGGAGTGAGCTGTAATTCTTTCAGGAGGCTGCTGTCCAGCAGTCTCATAGGCTAAACGTATTATGCTACGAAGCCAAAAAGAGAGAGAGGTAGCAGAAGCTTTTTGACCTCTCCTCTGTCCAGAATAAACGACAAACAGGGAAGAAGTTTGGCGAAAATCTTTAGTTGCCTGCAAGTAGAACTTGAGGGCACGAACTACATCCAGATTGTGTAGAAGACGTTCCTTCTTTGAAGAAGGATTTGGACACAAGGATGGAACAACAATCTCTTGATTGATATTCCTGTTAGTGACTACCTTAGGTAAGAACCCAGGTTTAGTACGCAGAACTACCTTGTCTGAGTGAAAAATCAGATAAGGAGAATCACAATGTAAGGCTGATAACTCAGAGACTCTTCGAGCCGAGGAAATAGCCATTAAAAACAAAACTTTCCAAGATAACAATTTTATATCAATGGAATGAAGGGGTTCAAACGGAACACCCTGTAAAACGTTAAGAACTAAGTTTAAACTCCATGGCGGAGCAACAGCTTTAAACACAGGCTTGATCCTAGCTAAAGCCTGACAAAAGGCCTGGACGTCTGGATTTTCTGACAGACGCCTGTGTAACAAGATGGACAGAGCTGAAATCTGTCCCTTTAATGAACTAGCTGATAGACCCTTTTCTAAACCTTCTTGTAGAAAGGACAATATCCTAGCGATCCTAACCTTACTCCAAGAGTAACCTTTGGATTCGCACCAGTATAGGTATTTACGCCATATTTTATGGTAAATCCTTCTGGTAACAGGCTTCCTAGCCTGTATCAGGGTATCAATAACCGACTCAGAAAAACCACGTTTTGATAAAATCAAGCGTTCAATTTCCAAGCAGTCAGCTTCAGAGAAGTTAGATTTTGATGTTTGAATGGACCCTGTATCAGAAGGTCCTGTCTTAGAGGTAGAGACCAAGGCGGACAGGATGACATGTCCACTAGATCTGCATACCAAGTCCTGCGTGGCCATGCAGGCGCTATTAGAATCACTGATGCTCTCTCCTGTTTGATTTTGGCAATCAATCGAGGAAGCAGCGGGAAGGGTGGGAACACATAAGCCATCCCGAAGTTCCAAGGTGCTGTCAAAGCATCTATCAGAACCGCTCCCGGATCCCTGGATCTGGACCCGTAGAGAGGAAGTTTGGCGTTCTGGCGAGACGCCATGAGATCTATCTCTGGTTTGCCCCAACGTCGAAGTATTTGGGCAAAGACCTCCGGATGAAGTTCCCACTCCCCCGGATGAAAAGTCTGGCGACTCAAGAAATCCGCCTCCCAGTTCTCCACTCCCGGGATGTGGATTGCTGACAGGTGGCAAGAGTGAGACTCTGCCCAGCGAATTATCTTTGATACTTCCATCATTGCTAGGGAGCTTCTTGTCCCTCCCTGATGGTTGATGTAAGCTACAGTCGTGATGTTGTCCGACTGAAACCTGATGAACCCCCGAGTTGTTAATTGGGGCCAAGCCAGAAGGGCATTGAGAACTGCTCTCAATTCCAGGATGTTTATTGGAAGGAGACTCTCCTCCTGATTCCATAGTCCCTGAGCCTTCAGAGAATTCCAGACAGCGCCCCAACCTAGTAGGCTGGCGTCTGTTGTTACAATTGTCCATTCTGGCCTGCTGAATGGCATCCCCCTGGACAGGTGTGGCCGATAAAGCCACCATAGAAGAGAATTTCTGGTCTCTTGATTCAGATTCAGAGTAGGGGACAAATCTGAGTAATCCCCATTCCACTGACTTAGCATGCACAATTGCAGCGGTCTGAGGTGTAGGCGTGCAAAAGGTACTATGTCCATTGCCGCTACCATTAAGCCGATCACCTCCATGCATTGAGCTACTGACGGGTGTTGAATGGAATGAAGGACACGGCATGCATTTTGAAGTTTTGTTAACCTGTCTTCTGTCAGGTAAATCTTCATTTCTACAGAATCTATAAGAGTCCCCAAGAATGGAACTCTTGTGAGAGGAAAAAGAGAACTCTTCTTTTCGTTCACTTTCCATCCATGCGACCTTAGAAATGCCAGAACTAACTCTGTATGAGACTTGGCAGTTTGAAAGCTTGAAGCTTGTATTAGAATGTCGTCTAGGTACGGAGCTACCGAAATCCCTCGCGGTCTTAGTACCGCCAAAAGGGCACCCAGAACCTTTGTGAAGATTCTTGGAGCCGTAGCCAATCCGAATGGAAGAGCTACAAACTGGTAGTGCCTGTCTAAGAAGGCAAACCTTAGATACCGGTGATGATCTTTGTGAATCGGTATGTGAAGGTAAGCATCTTTTAAATCCACTGTGGTCATGTACTGACCCTTTTGGATCATGGGTAAGATTGTCCGAATAGTTTCCATTTTGAACGATGGAACTCTTAGGAATTTGTTTAGAATCTTTAAATCTAAGATTGGCCTGAAAGTTCCCTCTTTTTTGGGAACCACAAACAGGTTTGAGTAGAACCCTTGTCCTTGTTCCGACCGCGGAACCGGATGGATCACTCCCATTAATAACAGATCTTGTACACAGCGTAGAAACGCTTCTTTCTTTATCTGGTTTGTTGACAACCTTGACAGATGAAATCTCCCTCTTGGGGGAGATAATTTGAAGTCTAGAAGGTATCCCTGAGATATGATCTCTAGCGCCCAGGGATCCTGAACATCTCTTGCCCAGGCCTGGGCGAAGAGAGAAAGTCTGCCCCCCACTAGATCCGGTCCCGGATCGGGGGCTCTCGGTTCATGCTGTCTTTGGGGCAGCAGCAGGTTTCCTGGCCTGCTTGCTCTTGTTCCAGGACTGGTTAGGCTTCCAGCCTTGCCTGTAACGAGCAACAGCTCCCTCCTGTTTTGGTGCAGTGGAGGTTGATGCTGCTCCTGTTTTGAAATTCCGAAAGGAACGAAAATTAGACTGTCTAGCCTTAGCTTTGGCTTTGTCTTGAGGTAGGGCGTGGCCCTTACCTCCTGTAATGTCAGCGATAATTTCTTTCAAACCGGGCCCAAATAAAGACTGCCCCTTGAAAGGTATATTAAGTAATTTGGACTTAGAAGTAACATCAGCTGACCAGGATTTTAACCACAGCGCCCTACGTGCCTGTATGGCGAATCCTGAGTTCTTAGCCGTAAGTTTGGTTAAATGTACTACGGCCTCCGAAATGAATGAATTAGCTAGTTTAAGGACTCTAAGCCTGTCCGTAATGTCGTCTAGCGTAGATGAACTAAGGTTCTCTTCCAGAGACTCAATCCAAAATGCTGCCGCAGCCGTAATCGGCGCGATACATGCAAGTGGTTGCAATATAAAACCTTGTTGAACAAACATTTTCTTAAGGTAACCCTCTAATTTTTTATCCATTGGATCTGAAAAAGCACAGCTATCCTCCACCGGGATAGTGGTACGCTTAGCTAAAGTAGAAACTGCTCCCTCCACCTTAGGGACCGTTTGCCATAAGTCCCGAGTGGTGGTGTCTATTGGAAACATCTTTCTAAATATTGGAGGGGGTGAGAACGGCACACCGGGTCTATCCCACTCCTTAGTAACAATTTCAGTTAGTCTCTTAGGTATAGGAAAAACGTCAGTACTCGCCGGTACCGCAAAGTATTTATCCAACCTACACAGTTTCTCTGGTATTGCAACGGTGTTACAATCATTGAGAGCTGCTAAGACCTCCCCTAGTAATACACGGAGGTTCTCCAATTTAAATTTAAAATTTGAAATATCTGAATCCAATCTGTTTGGATCAGAACCGTCACCTACAGAATGAAGCTCTCCGTCCTCATGCTCTGCAAGCTGTGACGCAGTATCAGACATGGCCCTAGTATTGTCAGCGCACTCTGTTCTCACCCCAGAGTGATCACGCTTGCCTCTTAGTTCTGGTAATTTAGACAAAACTTCAGTCATAACAGTAGCCATATCTTGTAATGTTATCTGTAATGGCCGCCCAGATGTACTAGGCGCCATAATATCACGCACCTCCCGGGCGGGAGATGCAGGTACTGCCGCGTGAGGCGAGTTAGTCGGCATAACTCTCCCCTCGCTGTTTGGTGAAATTTGTTCAAATTGTACAGATTGACTTTTATTTAAAGTAGCATCAATACAGTTAGTACATAAATTTCTATTGGGCTCCACCTTGGCATTGGAACAAATGACACAGATATCTTCCTCTGAGTCAGACATGTTTAACACACTAGCAATAAACTTGCAACTTGGTTATAATCTTTTTTAGCAAAAACGTACTGTGCCTCAAAGAGGTACTAAACGATTAAATGACAGTTAAAATAATGAACTGAAAAATAGTTATAGCATCAAACTTTAAACAACACAACTTTTAGCAAAGGTTTGTTCCCATTAGAAAAATAACAATAATTAAATTTGACATAAAAATTACAGAGCAACGTTTTTATTCACAGTCAATATAAAATTCTCACAGCTCTGCTGAGAGAATCTACCTCCCTCTAAAGAAGTTTGAAGACCCCTGAGATCTGTCAGAGATGAACCGGATCATGCAGGAAATATAAGAGTAACTGACTGGAATTTTTTGATGCGTAGCAAAGAGCGCCAAAAACGGCCCCTCCCCCTCACACACAGCAGTGAAGAGAAACGAAACTGTCATAATTAACACCAAACAACTGCCAAGTGGAAAATAATGCCCAAATATTTATTCACTCAGTACCTCAGAAATGTAAACGATTCTACATTCCAGCAAAAACGTTTAACATGATAAATACTTATTAAAAAGATTAGTGACTTTTAACAGAGTAGTTCCGGTGAAATACCATCCCCAGAATACTGAAGTGTATACATACATGTCATTATAACGGTATGGCAGGATTTTCTCATCAATTCCATTCAGAAAATAAAAACTGCTACATACCTCAATGCAGATTCATCTGCCCGCTGTCCCCTGATCTGAAGCTTTTACCTCCCTCAGATGGCCGAGAACAGCAATATGATCTTAACTACTCCGGTTAAAATCATAGTAAAAAACTCTGGTAGATTCTTCCTCAAACTCTGCCAGAGAAGTAATAACACGCTCCGGTGCTATTGTAAAATAACAAACTTTTGATTGAAGTCATAAAAACTAAGTATAATCACCATAGTCCTCTCACACATCCTATCTAGTCGTTGGGTGCAAGAGAATGACTGGGACTGACGTAGAGGGGAGGAGCTATATGCAGCTCTGCTGGGTGAATCCTCTTGCATTTCCTGTTGGGGAGGAGTTATATCCCAGAAGTAATGATGACCCGTGGACTGATCACACATAACAGAAGAAAAGGGCTTTTTGGGGTGCTGTCCTTACAGCAGAGATTAGATGAGTCCTTCAGGACTGTAGTGGACACTGAATACACTAGCCTAGCTATCAATTTCCCTATAAAATCACCAGCAGCAGCACTAACCCTCCTCTCACTAAGAATGCAGGATCGTAATGAATCTAAAATGGCTGCTGCCCAGGAGCTGGGAGGGTCTGGGAGGGAGTGTCTGCTGCTGATTGGCTGAAATGTGTCTGCAGACTGTGAGATACAGGGTCAAAGTTTACTCAATGATGACGAATAGGGGGTGGATCGAACATCGCATATGTTCGCCCGCCGCGGCGAACGCGAACAAGCTAAGATCGCCGGGAACTGTTCTCCGGTGAACTGTTAGCGACATTACTACTGCTGAAACAGAGTGGAGCCGGTGACAGAATTGTCTATCCCCAAAGTGTGTGACACACCGCATACTGGAGTCTTGAGACGTTCCCCTTGCTGTAGTGGACTGACAGGAGGCCAAATACACAGTGAGGAATCGCACTAGGAGGCGGTGAGTTTAAGCAGCTTCATGCTGCTGAGCGAATCACACTCATTGCAGTAAATTGTATACTCCCGCTCCAGTGTGTGCTAATGTGTGAAAGTGCCCTGTCCATATCATACATTTCTGATCATTTTGGGAACATTGAGTGACTTGTCCGTTTGAGAGTGTATTAACCTCAGGCCTGGTCCTGTGTGTTGAGAATGCTTACTGTGCATATATGAAAAAGCAAGATAAAAGGAATGTAATTCATTTACACACTCAAGATCTAAACTATGAACAGTTACAAGCATAGCTTGGTGATATACATTCATTATTTTTACTAGTGATCTACACATCTTTTGTATTTCTTTTTAAATATTTATATATATAATTTTTAGCAGATAGTTTTTATTTGAATTTAACTGTAATTTGAAATGTATTTATGTTGTGTTTAGTGCAACTTTTTTTTTAACTCACTACCCAAGCTTTTCAGTCACCCTAACCCAACAAGCGTAAAATGTGATTGCGCTTTCGCAGAGCAACATGTATATTATTACTATTGCTTACTAGTGAGTTACCTATGGGGATCCAGAAAAAATTATTTGCACCAGGGCCCTTTGTTAAATAGGTTCGATACTGTGAGCAGTCTTTAATTTTCATGCAAAGCCCCGATATTGCAAACGTTAGAGCGCCACTTGTAATCTAGACCTGTGTGTTTGATTAACATTAGTTGTTTCACATTAAGCATATATACTAATTGCAAACACAGAGTGTAAATAGCGTACTTCCAGATTAGATGCTGTAGAATGAGAAGCATTGTACTTGTACATTATTGTTTTATTTGGATTATGTATGATAGACAGTAAGGTGAAACACTGGCATGGCAGTGGCCCAGACTCACTAAAGCTTGTTTTAAAAGTAGTTGCTGCTGAGAAATTAATCAAGTCTGGAAAGTCCCATGTGGTTTTCATTAAAATGATAGCAGCCGCTGAACTCACTATAGCTTGTTTAGGAGCATTCTCTGTCTTTCTGGCGAAAAGGAGAGACAAATTGTCAATATCACATGACATAATCAGTTTACTTAATAGGGTTTAATAAGTCACATGTAATGTCACCAGAAGCACCATTAATGGCATTTGAGTTATATCAAGAAAAGGTAGATGGGTGCTAGGTTCTGTGAAATTAAAGCTATACATTTCCTGTATTTTGTGCATTTATTTGGGCATTGAAATCCTTGGGCATTTCAAATCCTTTTTAAAATATCAGTGAAATTGTATTCTTTGACTTTAATGAAATATATTTCACAACTTACACTGCATATAATAATCTCTCAGCCTGTCAGGTGTTGTTTATATAAAACTATGACTCTCCAATGACCTTAGGATGAAAACAATTTTTCACAGATGACTATAACACAAAGTAGAAATCCCAGGTGACAGAACTTTTGAACCAATTTTGAGCCAACACAAATTGAAACTGTGACAATGCAAGCTTAACCACCCAGAAGGTTTCTGGGCCTGCCTTCAAGTCAATTTGGGAAAATCAATAACAATCCAAAAATAAAAAAGACAATATCCAGATAAATGTCAAAGAAATCGGGCATGTGTCCAATGAAAAAAAACGCACACAGGAACATCTCTTTTTGATTTTGTTTTGGCCAAGTCATAAAATATAATCTACATTTACTTGAGCAAGGAAAAAAGTATGAATCAATAAAAGCCTCATTATTCTCAGTGCAAAGCTGTGACATCTCAAACAACAGCATGTGAAATGGCGCCAGCTTAACATCCATAGCTCGGAGGCATTAAATGAGCTATTCATTCAAACAGGAGTGAAATTATTAAACAGGGGACAATACATCTCCCTCCTTAAAATAAAGTCAAGTGCTGCTCTCAAGTTATTGTCACAGTTAATTTAAAAAACAATATGAAACAATACTGTGCATATAGACCCTGTAAAAAGATTTTAACATCTTCAGTAGATTCTTCTGTGGGGTGAAGACCACCACAGCAATACAGAGGCTTTTGGCACTTCCTTTTCTCTACAATAGAGATCTTTGTGTTTTCGGGTAGGCCTGCAGCTATTCCCACTTTTAAGTTTATTAAATGAAGTGAAGACCTTTTAAAATTCCTTACAGCTAAATCAGTCTACATTTAACAATAACCCATACTGTTTAGTATTGAGTGTGCTATACAGAACCTTCAAATTTCATATACTATTCATATACTATTCATAGTAAGAACTCACTGTAGGCCTGCAATATACAATAGTAGTAACCTTTAGTTAAACAGTTAAACTGTTCACTGATATTCATTACTAGATGGTTAATGGTATGTGTGCTCTTTAAACATCACAGCATTTTTCAATTAAGGTCTAATTTTTTAGCTATTTAAACACTGACAGTTGTCATTGTGGTTATTATTTAATTTAAAATATATTTACTTTAGTAAACCACTAAACCAATACAAGTAAGTTGTGAAATAAACTCTATGAAAGGGTCTCCATTGTTTCCAAACCGTTTATTTGGAATCAATATATGTTAATAATAAGATAAATATTTACAGGTATATATACTCATCTATTTTACAGCAAAACAGTCCACATATTTAATACAGGGCAACTTTACTACAATAACCCCAGTTTGTCCAACACTGCTAAAATAATCATAGGAATATACTTAGCCACATTCAGTGTGTCCACCATCAGCCATCTTTTCAGCATGCACAAGATAAGAAGAAAAAGAGATAGAGAGTGGTCCAGTTCTTTATACCCCAATTCAATAGGGAGTGGTTTATCAAATGCCAGTCAAAGGCTATTGGAAGTGTCTTTAGTTCAGAGAGAAAGGTGTATCTGGGTGAAGGGATTTTAATAACAGCTAGGTGAATATTCCAGTGATAAAATGTCACCACAGCCAGGCTATCATGTCTATGATTAAGGCAAATGTTGCTGAAACATGTAAAACGGCATTATGCTTTGATCATGTACTGATTTTTCTTCTGTTATGTGTGATCAGTCCACAGGTCATCATTACTTCTGGGATATAACTCCTCCCCAACAGGAAATGCAAGAGGATTCACCCAGCAGAGCTGCATATAGCTCCTCCCCTCTACGTCACTCCCAGTCATTCTCTTGCACCCAACGACTAGATAGGATGTGTGAGAGGACTATGGTGATTATACTTAGTTTTTATAACTTCAATCAAAAGTTTGTTATTTTACAATAGCACCGGAGCGTGTTATTGCCTCTCTGGCAGAGTTTGAAGAAGAATCTACCAGAGTTTTTACTATGATTTTAACCGGAGTAGTTAAGATCATATTGCTGTTTCTCGGCCATCTGAGGGAGGTAAAAGCTTCAGATCAGGGGACAGCGGGCAGATGAATCTGCATTGAGGTATGTAGCAGTTTTTATTTTCTGAATGGAATTGATGAGAAAATCCTGCCATACCGTTATAATGACATGTATGTATACTCTACACTTCAGTATTCTGGGGATGGTATTTCACTGGAATTACTCTGTTAAAAGTACATTAAACCTTTTAATAGGTATTTATTATGTTAAACGTTTTTGCTGGAATGTAGAATCGTTTGCATTTTCTGAGGTACTGAGTGAATAAATGTTTGGGCATTATTTTTCCACTTGGCAGTTGCTTGTTTTAATTGTGACAGTTTCGTTTCTCTCTCACTGCTGTGTGTGAGGGGGAGGGGCCGTTTTTGGCGCTCTTTGCTACGCATCAAAAATTTCCAGTCAGTTACTCTTGTATTTCCTGCATGATCCGGTTCATCTCTAACAGAACTCAGGGGTCTTCAAACTTCTTTGGAGGGAGGTAGATTCTCTCAGCAGAGCTGTGAGACTTATATATTGACTGTGATTAAAAACGTTGCTCTGTAATTTTTATGTTTCAAATTTAATTATTGTTACTTTACTAATGGGAACAAACCTTTGCTAAAAGTTGTGTTGTTTTTAAGAATTGATGCTATAACTGTTTTTCAGTTCATTATTTCAACTGTCATTTAATCGTTTAGTGCTTCTTTGAGGCACAGTACGTTTTTGTTAAATAAGATTGTAACCAAGTTGCAAGTTTATTGCTAGTGTGTTAAACATGTCTGATTCAGAGGAAGATACCTGTGTCATTTGTTCCAATGCCAAGGTGGAGCCCAATAGAAATTTATGTACTAACTGTATTGATGCTACTTTAAATAAAAGCCAATCTGTACAAATTGAACAAATTTCACCAAACAGCGAGGGGAGAGTTATGCCGACTAACTCGCCTCACGTGTCAGTACCTGCATCTCCCGCCCGGGAGGTGCGTGATATTGTGGCGCCTAGTACATCTGGGCGGCCATTACAGATAACATTACAAGATATGGCTACTGTTATGACTGAAGTTTTGGCTAAATTACCAGAACTAAGAGGCAAGCGTGATCACTCTGGGGTGAGAACAGAGTGCGCTGATAATACTAGGGCCATGTCTGATACTGCGTCACAGCTTGCAGAGCATGAGGACGGAGAGCTTCATTCTGTGGGTGACGGTTCTGATCCAAACAGATTGGATTCAGATATTTCAAATTTTAAATTTAAATTGGAGAACCTCCGTGTATTACTAGGGGAGGTTTTAGCGGCTCTTAATGATTGTAACACTGTTGCAATACCAGAGAAATTGTGTAGGTTGGATAAATACTTTGCGGTACCGGCGAGTACTGACGTTTTTCCTATACCTAAGAGACTAACTGAAATTGTTACTAAGGAGTGGGATAGACCCGGTGTGCCGTTCTCACCCCCTCCAATATTTAGAAAGATGTTTCCAATAGACGCCACCACACGGGACTTATGGCAAACGGTCCCTAAGGTGGAGGGAGCAGTTTCTACTTTAGCTAAGCGTACCACTATCCCGGTGGAGGATAGCTGTGCTTTTTCAGATCCAATGGATAAAAAATTAGAGGGTTACCTTAAGAAAATGTTTGTTCAACAAGGTTTTATATTGCAACCCCTTGCATGCATCGCGCCGATTACGGCTGCGGCAGCATTTTGGATTGAGTCTCTGGAAGAGAACCTTAGTTCAGCTACGCTGGACGACATTACGGACAGGCTTAGAGTCCTTAAACTAGCTAATTCATTCATTTCGGAGGCCGTAGTATATTTAACCAAACTTACGGCTAAGAACTCAGGATTTGCCATTCAGGCACGTAGGACGCTGTGGCTAAAATCCTGGTCAGCTGATGTAACTTCTAAGTCCAAATTACTTAATATACCTTTCAAGGGGCAAACTTTATTTGGGCCCGGTTTGAAAGAAATTATCGCTGACATTACAGGAGGTAAGGGCCACGCCCTGCCTCAAGACAAAGCCAAAGCTAAGGCTAGACAGTCTAATTTTCGTCCCTTTCGGAATTTCAAAGCAGGAGCAGCACCAACTTCCACTGCACCAAAACAGGAAGGAGCTGTTGCTCGTTACAGACAAGGCTGGAAACCTAACCAGTCCTGGAACAAGGGCAAGCAGGCCAGGAAACCTGCTGCTGCCCCAAAGACAGCATGAACCGAGGGCCCCCGATCCGGGACCGGATCTAGTGGAGGGCAGACTCTCTCTCTTCGCCCAGGCTGTGAGTAAAGCCCAATTTAAGATCACAAATCCCCTCAGCGTGCATGCGCTTCATTGAGTCACAACATCAAACATATATACGATGCACTGTAATTCCCCTATCTTTACTATCTTTTTAACCTCCCCCTAGAGGGTTCAAGCGGTGGGAAACCCCCCTTATAAACCTCATTACCCAATATTTACTGGGGATGGATGCCAGAGGATCGTAAGGTCGCCCCCATTCAACCCCCCAGACGGAGGCAAAAAAAATAGTGTACAGTACATCTCACTTTACTTACAGCCGCTTGGGTAATTTCAGTAATCCTAGGATTACCCGTATATCTTACTTTACCCATAACATATATATATATATATATATATATATATATATATATATGTGTGTGTGTTTATATGTGTAGATATGTATGTATATACATATATAATTACATAAATACAAATGTATACACACAAATACATACATATATATATATATATATATATATATATATATATATATATATATATATATATACCTTATCTTATACCGCATACCTTTTAACTCTTATAAAAAAAAAGATTTTTAATATTTGAAATAGAAACATTTTTATTAGATAGAGTATATATGATTGTAATACTTTATTTTAATGTTTTTTGTTGTGTTTAGTGTAACTTTTTTTAGCCCTAAAGCTTTATCCTAGGTCTTACCTTGTGCTAACCTGATGAGCGCAAGTTTAGATTGTGCTCAGCAGTGCATGTTTACTTTCAACTTGTAATTTGTGCGCAAATTAACACGGGGGCAATATTGCAATATCGTGCCTGTGTTATCGATAGCACACCACTGGTAATTTAGCCCATAGTGTTTCTTCGTCTTGGAAAGGTCAGAAAGCTTCAAACTCTGGGCTACATTACAAGTGCCGCAGTATATCTAAATATTGCTCTAGCAAAAACAAGTTGAAAAAATCTTGATTTTTCGCTCGCGGTAGCACGAGAAGTGCTAACATCGCTAGCAGAAGTTTCTAGTGTGCATGCATGTATTATCCCATAGAAATCAATGGAGAAAAAAAAGTGGAGAAAAAAAAACCCTAACAGACAACGTGCCGCAATGCGCTTAGGAGAAGAAAACAGACCCGCTCAGTAGAGCTTCTGTTTTCGTTGTAAAATATCTAACCCTTTTCTTTACAAAGCTGGCGCTAAACTAATGTTATATAATTCTGCACTATGTACAGAATTATATAACATTATTGTTTAGGTTTACTGCACCTTTAACTGTTTGTAAGTTAATGAATTTATAAGTCCCATTAGTAGGAGCTAGAGCCTCAAAAAGTATTTTCTTTTTAATTGTATGTTTTTTATCTGAATACTGAAACTTGAGTTTTGACTTTAGTGACTCTTTAAAATAAGGCAAATTATTTTGGGAGTATGGCTATTGAAAAACAACTGATGAAGTCTAAAAAAAAAACCCACAAAGATTTTATGCAATTTCTCTCCATACTGGCGAGGTTTTGATCATTGGGCATCAAGTATTGGCTATTGTGTAAAGACAGAGAGATACAATAAAGAGGTCTTAATGTCCAGAAAGACAGATATGATTAGGAGATCTGCTATTCCTACAGGATTAGCCCATTTATATGAGCATGCTTTTGAGAACAATGGATTGAGGCTTCAAACAGCAAAAACAGCTTTTATGTAAAGCATTAAGGCAATTTCCCATACATGTTATACCCTGCAGCCACTAACAAGTAATTGAGAACATATTTAGAAGAAAACATTTTATAGTACAATCATGTCCCTTTAATATTATGAAGTAATGTAACTTCAGACAGATATGTTATCTTCTTCTGAGCTATTATAGTACACAGTATTTCTTTTATAAATATCTGTATACCTTATTAATAAAAAAAAAACAGTAACACACACACATAAATATCACACTTTCCAATGTATTTATTCAACTCTATCAAAGAAAATTCACTCTTGTGTTTTCTGTTTAAATAGATAGATAATTCCAAATGAAATATGTTACTATAACCGGAGGGGCGGAAGCCAGCTCGGACAGCACAGTGCAGGCAAGTGGGAAGACAGATCCATAACCAAACTCACTTGTTTAGATCAAGATGACAACATAATAAGTAAGAAACTTTACTAGTACTACATTCCATTTTGGAAATGAATGTTACATTACACGACAGTGTACACTGTGATAGGAGACACTTGCTGAGTCTGTCTGACACAGGTACACGAACAAGGGGTTGTTGCTTGCCACAAGGGGGACTAATCAGAGGGTTTAGATATAAAATGAATTAGTCTACAGAAGCCACTCACAGGGCCTGGGCTTACTGCCAAACCCCTAATAGAAGTGACATATATAAAAGACACATATATCATATGTACTACATAACAGTTATCAGTGGTAGTCTATGAAGGAGATAAGCATGGAGTCTGGTTGTGATAAGTATTATACAGATGAGTGAGTGAGACAGAAACTGGTGTATTAATTAGTTTGAAGTGAAAGTTGTAATCTTATTTCTGAAAATGTCACAGGAAGAGAGCACTATTTACCTGCTGCAACATTATCCGTTAGAGATCAGTGCCCACTTTTTGGATCTACATTTTACAGGCAGCCTTGTGCCCGCTTGCTGGGGCTGAGGATCACAGATAGTTCTGTAGTATTTATTGAACTATGTAACACAATTTAGACCTTTATGGGAGATGTGCCACAACAAAAAGGATTTTAACTTCTTAAGGACCACAGCACTTTTCCATTTTCTGTCCGTTTGGGACCAGGGCTATTTTTACATTTTTGCGGTGTTTGTGTTTAGCTGTAATTTACCTCTTACTCATTTACTGTACCCACACATATTATATACCGTTTTTTCTCACCATTAAATGGACTTTCTAAAGATAGTTATTTTCATCATATCTTATAATGTACTATAAATTTTTTTATAAAATATGAGGAAAAAAGGGGAAAAAAAACACTTTTTCTAACTTTGACCCCCAAAATCTGTTACACATCTACAACCACCAAATGTTTACATGTTCTTTGCTTTTTTTGCAAGTTATAGGGCAATAAATACAAGTAGCACTTTGCTATTTCAAAAACCACTTTTTTTCAAAATTAGCGCTATTTACATTGTAACACTGATATCTTTCAGGAATCCCTAAATATCCCTTGTCATGTATATATATATATATTTTTAAAAGACATCCCAAAGTATTGATCTAGGCCCATTTTGGTATATTTCATGCCACCATTTCACCGCCAAATGCGATCAAATAAAAAAAAAATTGTTCACTTTTTCACAAATTTTTTCACAAACTTTAGGTTTCTCACTGAAAATATTTACAAACAACTTGCGCAATTATGGCATAAATGGTTGTAAATGCTTCTCTGGGATCCCCTTTGTTCAGAAATAGCAGACATATATGGCTTTGGTGTTACTTTTTGGTAATTAGAAGGCTGCTAAATGCCACTGCGCATCACACATGTATTATGCCCAGCAGTAAATGGGTTAATTAGGGAGCATGTAGGGAGCTTCTATGGTTAATTTTAGCTTTAGTGTAGTGTAGTAGACAACCCCAAGTATTGATCTAGGCCCATCTTGGTATATTTCATGCCACCATTTCACCGCCAAATGCGATCAAATAAAAAATAACGTTACATTTTCTGGGATCCCCTTTGTTCATAAACAGCAGACAAATATGGCTTTGGCATTGCTTTTTGGTAATTAGAAGGCCGCTAAATGCTGCTGCGCACCACAAGTGTATTATGTCTATTATGCCCAGCATAAACTTTCTCACAAACTTTAGGTTTCTCACTGAAATTATTTACAAACAGCTTTTGCAATTATGGCACAAATGGTTTTAAATGCTTCTCAGGGATCCCCTTTGTTCAGAAATAGCAGACATTTATGACTTTGGCATTGATTTTTTGGTAATTAGAAGGCCGCTAAATGCCGCTGCGCATCACACGTGTATTATGTCTAGCAGTGAAGGGGTTAATTAGGTAGCTTGTAGGGAGCTTGCAGGGTTAATTTTAGCTTTAGTGTAGAGATCAGCCTCCCACCTGACACATCACACCCCCCTGATCCCTCCCAAACACCTCTCTTCCCTCCCCCACCCCACAATTGTCCCCGCCATCTTAAGTACTGGAAGAAAGTCTGCCAGTACTAAAATAAAAGGTATCTTTTTTATTTTTTTTTTAACATATTTACATATTCTGCTGTATAGGATACCCTCTTAGCCCCCAACCTCCCTGATCCCCACCCAAACAGTTCTCTAACCCTCCCCCTCTACCTTATTCGGAGCCATCATGTTTACAATAAAATAGACCAACCCCCCACCCCCTTAGATCATTTTTATATGCATTCCCTCCCCCCTTTCTCCCACTTATTAACATTTCATTTTTCTGTAGTGTAGCGGATCAGATCCGCACCCTCCCCATGCATGTGCCCGCCCGCCGCACCCGTGCACTCGCGTGCGTCCGTGCGTGCCCCCGGCTACCCAGCTCATGATCCCGCCCCTCTCTTCAGCCAAGAAGCCATCGATGGCCACCCACCCGCCTCCCACATCAGCTCCCGCCCCCCAACAATTGCGGCCATCACTGCAATAACCAGAAACCGGAAAGCGCCGTACGTCTTCGGTTGTTAACTGTATTTTTTTGAGGACGTACGGCGTACGTCATCGGTCCTTAAGGGGTTGATGAGTGTTTGCATGTGTGAGAGTCTGTGTATATGCACATAGTTTATTCCTGCAGGCAGACAGGTTTGCAAGTAGTGATTTTGGCCGCCTGCCGAGGTAAAATTCTAGGATCCAGTTTCTCCTTGACTACTGAGTTTGTTGAACCCTCTATTTAAAGGGACACTAAACCCAATTATTTTCTTTCATGACTCAGATAGATCATGCAATTTTAAGCAACTTTCTAATTGACTCCTATTATCAAATTTTCTTCTTTCTCTTTCTATCTTATTTGAAAAAGCAGGAACTAAGCAAAGGAACAAGCCCATTTTTGGTTCAGCACACTAGATAAAGCTTGCTGATTGGTGGGTACATTTAGCCACGAATCAGCAAGCGCAACCCAGGTGCTAAACCACAAATTGGCTGGCTCCTTAGATTAGATTCCTGCTTTTCAAATTAAGATAGAAAGACAAAGAAGACAAATTAATAATAGGAGTAAATTAGAAAGTTGCTTAAAATTGCTGTTCTATCTAAATCATTAAAGAAAAAAATCTGGGATTAGTATCCATTTAAGATTCTCTTTTTACCATCCATTTAAATTTGTATAAATTGCATTATCAGTAAGCAATAGCAATGTGACCATCAAGTTAAAGGGACAGTCTACACCAGAATTTTTATTGGTTTAAAAGATAGATAATCCCTTTATTACCCATTCCCCAGTTTTGCATAACCAACACAGTTATAATAATAATATACTTTTAACCTCTGTGATTATCTTGTATCTAAGCCTCTGCAAACTGCCCCTTTATTTCAGTTCTTTAGACAGACTTGCAGTCTAGCCAATCAGTGCCTGCTCCCAGATAACTTCTAGTGCACGAGCACAGTGTTATCTATATGAAATATGTGAACTAACACCCTCTAGTGGTGAAAAACTGTTAAAATGCAATCTGAAAAGAGGTGGGCTTCAAGGTCTAAGAAATTAGCATATGAACCTCCTATGTCAAGCTTTCAACTAAGAATACCAAGAGAACAAAGCAAAATTGGTGATAAAAGTAAATTGGAAAATTGTTTAAAATTGCATGCTCTATCTGAATCATGAAAGTTTATTTTACCTAGACTGTCCCTTTAATTAAATAAGAATGTCTACTAATTAAATAATGTTACTTATACCTACACAATGATTAAAGGGTATGGGGGATATTTATCAAAGCGTCAACTATGTTGCATTTGCAGGCGTCAATACGCTCGCCAAACATTGCGGCCGCGGATCTGAATACGATCTCCTTATTTATAAAAAAAAGCTGTCAAAAACATGAGCGTCAACTATTGTGCGAAGAGCGTCGGACTGGTGTTAACTAACAGTCATCAATGTTGCGGCTATTCGGGTTTTTCCCAACTTTATTTATACCATTTCATTACTGTCCACAAACAAGGACATTTCTCTTTAGCAGATTATTGTATATAGTGTAAATGCATTATTTTTCTGAGCAGGACTAATTGCGAATATAGCAAGTAGCAACATATTTGGTGCAAAGTGGAAAGTGAATTATTAGAATTCTTTTTAATATTGGACATACATATTTTAGTATGTATATCTACACACACACACACACATATATATATATATATATATATATATATATTGTGCAAAAAAGGCAGCACTCACTGGTCGTTTATAAGTAAAATATAGCTTTTAATGATACAAAAGGTTAAAACATTGGGAAAAACATGACGTTTCGATGCCTAACTGGCATCTTTTTCAAATGTCCCAAAAGGTAAATCCAAAGTGGTCACACCAGCTATGTGGTGTTCCCAATGAGAGCATGAAACTACTGGCTAAATGTGTTTAATTTATATTGGTCATAGCTGACATCGAGGCTGTGTTCAGCTGTGAATAATCACTTGCAGATCTGAGCAACTGGTTCCGTTCCCACCCACAAGCATTGTACTCCATTGGGCTGTTGTTTGAGCAATTGCGTGGCTAATTTGCATATTTGTGGGAGTAATCTAAATCGGGATTGTGTCCAATCATCTTGTGTTGTTTTAAAGCGTCATCGTACACGCCCACTTGTCTCGGCCGTAAGTGAAACTTCCCCAATCAAAGGGCTGTTGACCTGTGACTCACGAAATGTGATGCTTCTGGCACAACGATGGTGTATATTTCACATAGGATGGTATCAAGTCAACTTCAACTGTCAGAATCGAAACTGCATGTTCATCTTGGCACCTGATATAAGGAGCACTGTTCTGGGATGTAATACACATTCGGATGTTATAGTAGACAGATCAAATGTCCCACCTATTGCGGGTACACCCTTGCATCTATTCAGAAGGCAACTACCAATGCGAGAATATAAGGAAATGACAATAAGGTGTAATACACATTCGATGTTAATACAATCAGACTTCTCAAATGCCCCACTTGTTGCGGGTACATCACCATTGGTTAAACTAAAGCTCCCATGCAAAGTTCACAATAAATGCTTAATAGAGCACACAATATAGTAGTGTAACAACAGCGTGTGGGGGGGAGTACAATGCTTGTGGGTGGGAACGGAACCAGTTGCTCAGATCTGCAAGTGATTATTCACAGCTGAACACAGCCTCAATGTCAGCTATGACCAATATAAATTAAACACATTTAGCCAGTAGTTTCATGCTCTCATGGGGAACACCACATAGCTGGTGTGACCACTTTGGATTTACCTTTTGGGACATTTGAAAAAGATGCCAGTTAGGCATCAAAACGTCATGTTTTTCCCAATGTTTTAACCTTTTGTATCATTAAAAGCTATATTTTACTTATAAACGACCAGTGAGTGCTGCCTTTTTTGCACAGTACATACTTTTTTGACATTGCACCCTGGCAGCTGTTACTAAAATACGGTGTGCATTCCTATACAGGACTTTGTATATATATGTTTGTGTGTTATGTCAGAAATCTTTTGCAAACATATTTACATGTCCCTAAGTTCCTTTTTTGTTTTAAACAATGTTGTCAGTCATATCTCTGCAAATATAACATGTAATCAGAGTATCATATGTATTTATTTGCAATCTATGGATATTTTAAAGGGATAGGAAAGTAAACATTTAAGTTGCACTAGTGGGAGCTAGCTGCTAATTGGTGCCTGCACACATTTGTCTCTTGTGATTGGCTAAAGAGATGTGTTCAGCTAGCTGCCAGTAGTGCAATGCTGTTCCCTCAGCAAAGGATAACAAGAGAATGAAGCAAATTTGATAATAGAAGTAAATTGGAAAGCTGTTTAAAATTGTGTGCTCTATCCAAATCATGAAAGAATATTTTGGGGTTTCCTGTCCCTTTAAGAGCTGGGCCAGGTTTCTCTCTGCACCTGTATAACCCCTCCTGATTGCAATCTATTTTTAAAAAACACCCCTTCACAGGTGTTCTAAAATGGGCTGGCATATAAAATAAAATTTCTTACTGAAAAAAAATTCAAGAGAAGGAAGATATACACTGAAAATAGCATGCCAGTAAAGAGGTGATTTTAATTTCTGCTGTATCTGATTCATGACAGTTTAAAATTAGGTGGGCTATCACTTTGAGCTATCAGTTTAAGATTATATTGAATCAAACATCAATTTGAATGTTAAAATCCTTCTCTAAAATATTACACTCTGTGTCCTAATGTCAGCATCAATGTTTATCTTTAATACTTTCACATATACATACTTTCAAAGTATAATACACAATGTAACAAATGGCACTTTCTGATGAGTGATCAATGACAGAAGTATTGAGCAATTTGATTCGTTAGTGATAGTTTATACGTTTAAATATGGCACGAAGTGGAGAGTGGGACTTGTATTACATGGCTTAAACATGGTGCACATAGATTTTTCCAAAAAATAAAAAGTTAGCTATATTATGTTGTGTATTTATTTCATTTTTATCTCTATATCTATTAGTGCGACAAGTTTGGGACAAAACTTTGCACCAAATATGTAAAAATAATATTGTCCCCTTGATTTGTAATGTGAGACAAAGTTGTAGCATAATCCATAAGTAGTAATGTATTTTTCATTTGTATCCCTATATCTACTAGTGCACAAATGTGGAGCAATAATATTGTTTAATTTAGAAAGGGTATACAACTTTAATAAATTTTCTAATTCACTTTTATTATGTAATATACTTCATTCTCTTGCAGCATCAAACATAAGCTTTCTGTGTTTTCAGACTCCCATTGAGTTCTATGGCATCTGCGACCTGAAGGGTGGCGGAGTGAAAACCAGGTACGCTGAGTCGGAAAAGACGCAAGCGTAACTGTAGAAATTTTGATAACTTTGTGAGAGCTTCAAATAGTGTCGAATAGGAGGGTTTTAAACTTGCATCGATGTGCGTCGGATTGAGATTGCGGGGTTGTATGTTACGTTACAAATTTCAACATTTGCCAATGTTGACGCTTTGATAACTACGGCGGATCAATCTCGCAACAATTATGAAGCGGAATTCCAGTGTATTTTTCAGTTGATGCTTTGATAAATATCCCCCTATGTGTTTTATATATATATATTGCGAGGCTGTGTGATCCGTGTGTGATTATGTGCCTCCCACCTCTCCCTGAACAAACAGTTTAGAATGGGATTTGCTTGTGGAACTATTTGTATATATGTTAGTAGCAAATTTATGATTCCATATAAGTTGGATTTGTGTATATTTATTTTAATTCCCATTTTTCCCATATATATAGTGTTTTGCACTCCAATATTCAACCACTTGATAACTTAAAAAATGGATTGTTTTAGATTAAGTTGCTTTGATTATCAACACTGTCACTTTGGTTTATGTGGTTGTCATGACTACTATTTTGGCGTTTTTTTTTTCTTAATTGGGGGGAGGGGTTATCACTTTGTTTGCCTTTTTATACTGCATGTATTGCCATTTCACTTTTGTCTGAGGAAGGGGATACTTTGTCTCCGAAACATTACAATAAATGTTTGGTGTGAGTGCAAGTTTTTGCTACCATTATATATATATATATATATAGTTTGAAAGAGGACAATTAAATTAGCGCTAAGTGTATCACCCTTGGCCCATGGCTCTAATTTTAGAGAATAAACCTGCTGCCTAATACCTGGAATAATGATAGATAGAAGGTCCCCACCTTGGACTATCTTATTCCTAGCTTGTTTGAAAAATTGGTGAGAAGATAGGTATCCAGGCGCTTAGCTTATATGACCGTATATAGATGTAATTAATTATATATGTATGACATTCTAAGAGACTTTACTCAACTTATTTTGAAAACCGCTTTTTTTTCTACCTTACTACCTCACTCTGTGTGTATAGTGAATTTGCTTTTGACACACATGTTTTTGGAAAACTGCCACTGATGTAACAAGCATTTACTACATGCCTTTGTGATACCTCATATTGGATTGAGGGTTATAAATGTGAGCATTTTTAATATTGAGTAAATAAATAAAACAATCTTTTAAAGTACATACAGTGTTGCACTACTGGTTTGTATTTGTATCCCCTTTCCTATATGTTTATGATACATCACACTACTGAGAGGAGGATATTTGACCGAATCTGCAACAAAAGAGATCAATTCTACCATATTGAGGAGACACAGAAGCGGTTTCTGGGATTGCTGAGGGACATCCATTCCTTTAAGGGACGCATTTACTTACCTCATAGGATTGAGGTCACCTGCTGTAAGTAGGCATCTATCTCCATTTTTCGGATTACATAAGAATAAGATTGCATACCAAGCAAATTTGGGAACTTAAGAGTGTGTTTTCTTACACGGATTTTCATTAGCCTTTAAGAAGAAGGTGGATTTTAATTAACCTGGGACTTGATCAATTCATTTAATTCATTAAATTAATTAATTCATTTTGTATTAATTGACAAAGTTAATACGGTTTCCATATATATGTACTCTGTTGGACCATATTATCTGTTCCATTTATCTCTATACATTGTATGAATCATTTTCTGTGGTGCGCTTCACCACGTTTTGAAAGACCACAGGAAGAATATTAACTTATTTATTTATTCGCATATTTATTCATTCATTCATTTATTTATTTGGTTGTTTTTTACTTATCTATGTATGTATTTATCTATGTAGTTTCATACACCTACCTAGCTATCTTTATAACCAAATAGCATTCATCCTCTGTCATACATATATAATTAATTACATCTGTATACGGTCATATAAGCTAAGCGCCTGGATACCTATCTTCTCACCTATATATATATATATATATATATATATATATATACACACAATATGTATATAGGCATATTGTAGTGAACATAGGCATATTGAAGTGCATATATAGGTATATTGTAGTGCATATATAGGTATATTATAGTGCATATAGGCATATTGTAGTACATATATAGGTATATTATAGTGCATATAGGTATATTGTAGTGCATATATAGGTATATTATAGTGCATATAGGCATATTGTAGTGCATATATAGTTATTTTTTAGCGCACATAGGCATTTTGTAGTGAACATAGAAATAATGTAAAATCATTAATAAAAAAAGTCTCTCTTTATATGGAAATTATAACAATGGCAGGAGAGGGGCATATGAGTTGGTAGGAACACCGGTGGTGGAAGGGGCAATAGAGTGGAGGAGGGGTAGATGAGGTATGTAGGTGGAGCAAAAAGGGAGTGGGGGCCCAGCCACACTTTTGCCCGGGGGCCCTAGTTGGTCTCAGTCTGCCCCTGATCCCTGTATTACCCATTCCCCAGTTTTGCATAATAACAAAGAATACAAAGAGAACAAAGCAAATTTGATGATAAAAGTAAATTGCAAAGTTGTTTAAACTTGCATGCCCTATCTGAATCATGAAAGTTTAATTTTGACAAGACTGTCCCTTTAACTGAGAGTTTCAGCTCAAAATGAATATATTGTCTGACAGGACAGTCTACCCGTAAATTGTTATTGTTTAAAAAGATAAATGATTATTTTATTATCCATTTCACAGTTTTGCATAATCAACTCTGTTATATTAATATATTTTTACCTCTTAGATTACCTTGTATCTAAGCCTCTACAGATTGTCCTTTATCTCACTGCTATTTACAAACTTGTATTTTAGCCAATTAGTGCCGCTTTATAAATAACTCCACAGGAATAAGATTTTTTTTTTATCTATATGACACACATAGACAAGCACTGTCTGGTTGTGAAAAGCTAATAAAATGCATTGAAATAAGAGGCGGCCTGCAGAGACTAAGAAACAGTTAGAAATGTTGAGGTTATAAAGTATATTAATATAACAATGTTGGTTGTGCGAATCTGGGGAATGGGTAGTAAAGGCATTATCTATATTTTCAAACAAAATAAGAAATCAAGTAGACTGTCCCTTTAAATAACAATTAGATATGCATCTGAACAGTAATACAAATGCTTATTGTGGTTATCATCATCAGAGTCTGTAAACTGATTTATACCCCAATCAAAAGAGATTTCTAAAATGCCTTTTTGTGAAGCTGGAAATGTTTACAGAACTTTGACCTCAATCAATCTTCAGTCATGCAGGCAGTGTATTAACGTAGGAAGTTCAATTCCATTGTTTCCCTTCCAAGTAGTTTTCAGCCAACATAAATCATTCCAACTGCAAGGCGTACAGTTATCCTGGAGGTTTCAAATAACATTCAGATAACATCTAAAAATGCTGGGGATAAAATGAGCAGTTATACTTAAGTTTTAAAGTTTTAATGACAATTTGTGGACAAATTATTAGTATTCACCAATAATTCACACATTTTTTGCATTACTAATCTAAAGGGAAGACCTTTCGCTATCAATCTATATTCATGAATAGAGAGAGTTGAATGAGATTTTTTCTTTTTAGGAGCGCAATAATCATGCTAAATTTCTGAAGATTGTATGTATAAATATTTTAAAAATAAACCCTTGTTTAATACTCTTAGAGGACAAGTACTCAATTGTTTTTTTCATAGTGAGAAAAAATATATTAAAAGAGTATTGAGAGAATAAGGGAAAGTCTAATTATAAGGAACACTAAAGTAATTTAAAAAAAAAAAAAAATACGGGGGGGGCGGGTCTGAACACCGACCAAGATGGCTGCTTTTCACTGAGGCTGAATTCTGGAGCTGAGGGAACCGTTGCCTAACGCTTCACAAGTATCTGATTCAAGCTCTAAACTACAAGAGTATTATAGTTTAATATACAGAGAACGGACACATATGTTCTTTAACTTTGAATTCCAGCCAGGCAGACCGGAATAAGTGAGGTGCGCAGCGGAGGCCTAGCAATAGACCTGACTCCTCATTTACCCTTCCTGAATCCTGATATGTCAGGAATAACAGCCGTGTGAGCTGTCTTACTTTCTAAATACAGTGTGAATTCCCAGAACACAGTAATAACTTTGGACACTCGTCTATTTGCTAGACATAAGCTGCAACTTCTTATGGTCGCACTACAGGACACTGCTAATATGGAGGCGGTTGATAGATGGGAAATTTCCATAACACGGGCGCTTGCCGAGCACCTTGAAGAGTTGGAACATGACATGTCCTTACTTTTATTGCGCCACAAGATCACAGCCAAACTACCTCTGCTGGATTGCAACACAGCTATAGTCCCTGAGCTAGAGAAGGAGAAATATGGCGATTCACATTCCAACCCGAAAGGAAATGGTAAGGGGAAACCTGAACTCCCGACAGAAGATACCGCATCTACCGCCTCTACCGTGAGCCAAACAAACAGCTTGCCTGAACAGACGTGTTGGGTAGTCGGAGGAAGTGCAGAGGGCTCTCAGAACAATCGGACTGCACCAGCTTTTACACGCGAGCTCCGTGAAGCTAAGGGGCCCCTACAGATCCATTTTGTTAAAGGCAGCCTACCTTCCCTGCAGGGTCTTCAAGATGATAACAGTGCTCTGAGAGTTGGCCCGGGGGAGCAGGTCGTTGAGGTTTTTTGTCTATCACACCCTACTGCAGTGAAGCCTGCTGAATACACCGAGTGGAGGGAAGTCGGGCTACTGTGGTTTTTCCGGCCCGCGGAGCCTCTCCTGAATCACAGATATGATCCCCCCAAGCTCTCAGCTTCCCTTAAGAGCACTAGTGGAGCCGTGGATGGCAGGTTGCGACTATATGGCGTTTACATGGGACTTCAACTATGGAGAATTGGTGTGGGGTAAGACATTCCTCTTTTAATCGCCACTACAGCCTGCCATACCCTATTCCCTCACTAAGACTCATTATGAAGCTGTCTTGCTAACGGACGATTTCTCAAGAGACTTGACAGTTTGCATATTAAGTTCAAGACTGTTTTTGAGTCTAATGCCTAAACTGAGTGGTACTGATATGATATAAGGGGAGTGATTTGCTGTGCATCTTGAAGTGTATACTATACCTACACCCTTCTTAATTCACTAATTCTGTTATGTCTATGTAAGCACTGTTTGTTTCCCATAGGTGCTCTGTATACTGTAATGTTTTAGATGGCTTAACATTCATGCCTGTGTTCCTACTGTATTAGAAGTGCGCACTAATATTCCAAGCTAATTTACCATTGGTTACCTTACATATTTGATTTCTGTATATATGTTATATTTGTAGTACATATATCATCTTATGCCTAGGTCTATAAAGGCCCAAAAGTGGCCTTATATCTTTTACCTTCTGTTACTTCCTTTTATGAATGATTAGAGGTCCAAGAGTGGCCCGACTAGTTTGAAACAGAAGGTGTGCTTATAAAAAGAAAATGAGGTTTCTGATATTAATGTATGTCATAGGTTTTGTCTGCAATTGATCTAGTCTTATTGGTACTAGACTATAACTATGGTACGTGTATATACTTTCATTTCCTAGTCCTCACTGTACTAGACTATAACTATGGTACATGTATATAATTTCATTCCCTAGTCCTCACTGTACTAGACTATAACTATGGTACACGTATATAATTTAATTCCCTAGCCTTACTGTACTAGACTATTAGTATGACAATTGTATTCAGTCTCATTATTTCCTGTATGGTCTTTTTTTTCTGTTTGTTTTTACTTTGTACGTTTTTGAACCTCAATAAAAAAATTAAAATATAAAAAAAAAAAAAAAAAAATACTCAATGCAACATAATAAGCTATTCCAGTCTATTAGCTCAACTCTCCCTCTATTAATAGTTTTATAACCCGATAACGCTGTCACAGATACCAGACGGCTAAGGCTATCCCCCACCCCCCTACAACCTCACCCCTGTTGTTTCTCAGTGGGTTTTGGGCTCCTCAGAGCAACCACCATCTCTGGAAGCTGTTTGTTTGCTTTGTTTTGGCTTGTTTTGTGTTCAGAGAAGAGTTGGTTTATGACCAGGAAAACCCTCCTAGGCGGGCCGGGCTCCTGGAACTCCCGGTCGGCCGCCTCACAACTGACACCCACCTATCCCCTCTCAGGCTGGCCAGGCTTCTGCAACTCCCGGTCGGCCACAGGAGAGCAGAACACCCGCTAAATTTAACCCAGGTCGCTCCGCTCTTTTGGGGATTAGTAGCCCCTGGGGAGTACAAGGGGTGGGGAAATTTCCGGAGGGGAGCTACTTTGGGAACCGGGGGTTTTGGACACCCCTAACCCCATAACTTCAATGGACTGTAACTCCGGTCCCCAGTAACGAATCATGCTGATTTTTGGACTGCCGCCGCTCCACCGGGATCACCCTGAAACTGCCACCCCTAGGTATTGAGATTATGTGGGACTGTGGCTCCTATGGAGGCGCCGGTCAGTCTGGAGGGGCGGAAATGACAGGAAAATTGTGGGATTGTCCTTTGTCTTATCAAGATGAGCTGTCTGTATAAAAGGAGTGTGTGTTTTCAATAAAATCAGTTCCTGTTTAACCTGAAGGCTAGTCAGTCTAGTTATTTAGGCGAGCTCCAGCTAAAATCACTTTCCTGAGCTACATAGCAGCCTGATCCAGGCAGAGAAAGGATCATCAGGCAGAGCTAACCAGCCTGGGTAGCTGGAGTCTGTCACAGGGTGGGACCCTGGGAACTGATGCTGTCGGGCATCAAGGGTGGCTACAGGCTGTGGTCACTTGCCAGCTACATAGCTGCAGTTGGGAGGGAGGAAGTAGGACCCATTTTGGTGGAGCTACCCAGTCGGGGTAGCCGGGGTATCCGTCACAAATGCTATCTTCAATCTCTACCTATCTTTATAACTAGTTGTTTCTTATGACACAGTGGGCAGGATAGGCAATTACCACCCACTGTAATGTAGAGTAGCAGAGTGCGCTAATGCACTTACATTGTGTGTCTGCCTATAATATACAGATCAAGCTTCTAAGGCTCTGACCAGTAAGCAATAGCATGAATGATAGAAGTGTACTATATATGTTTATCTAGTAGACATTTATCATTTATATTATTACTTCAATGATAGATTATGATATATATACAACCGTATGCAAAAGTTTAGGCACCCCTGACAATTTCCATGATTTTCATTTTCATTTATAAATAATTGGGTGTTTAGATCAGAAATTTCGTTTTGGTCTATCAAATAACTGAAGGACACAGTAATATTTCAGTAGTGAAATGAGCTTTATTGGATTGACAGAAAATGTGCAATATGCATCAAAATGAAATTAGACACGTGCATAAATCTGGGCACCCCAACAGAAATATTGCATCACTATTTAGTAGAGCCTCTTTTAGCAGAAATAACAGCCTCTAGATCAGTGCTTTCCAAACTGTGTGTCGGGACACATTAGTGTGTCGGCAGCAGTGTGTAGGTGTGTCCCTGCTTCAACACAAATTGTATTAGCTGAAGTCAGAAGTCAAAGGGTTGTGTTTTTTTTTGCAGCTAGCTCCAGTAGTGCATTGCTGCTCCTGCTCTTGATATATGGATAGAAAGTGGAAGTTTAAAAATGCTTGATGATGAAATGCAAGTGTATTTATCTAATATTCCATCAAATATTCAGAAACTGTGTTCATCCCATCAACCTCATACATCCCATTAAAATAGTAAGTAGCTATTGGTGTTATTAAACTTTTTTTTAATTATTGCACATACATACTGTAAATACATTTAGTTATATCATTTATGTATGTGTCCGTATCTCTTTAAACAAATTAGTTTAACCTGTTTGCTAGTACAACTGAATTACTGTGCCGCAAAATTATGTAGGTCTCAGAAGTGTGTCACCAACATGAAAGGTTTGGAAAGCTCTGCTCTAGATGCTTCCTATAGCCTTTAATGAGTGTCTGGTTTCTGGATGAAGGAATTTTGGACCATTCCTCCTTACAAAACATCTCCAGTTCAGTTAGGTTCAGGGGCTGGGATGGCCATTCCAGAGCATTGTACTTGTTCCTCTGCATAAATGCTACAGTAGATTTTGAGCAGTGTTTTGGGTCATTGTCTTGTTGAAATATCCAGCTCCGGCGTAACTTCAACTTTGTGACTTATTCCTCAACATTATTCTCAAGTATCTGCTAATATTAAGTGGAATCCATGCGACCCTCAACTTTAACAAGATTCCCACTACCGGCACTGGCCACACAACCCCACAGCATGATGTAACATCTACCAAATTTTAAGTGCAAGGGAGCCCTTTGCAGTAAAGTAGATGAAAACATGAAAAATCTAATTTATGCTATATTCATTTTTAATAAAGGTTTTAGCTCTGTATTTACTGTAAACATTTCACATTCCAATGTTCTACACACAGCATACTATGTTCTATGTATTTATAAATAGATATTCCTATAAATATCTATATATATCTATACCTATATATAATCATGTATAATTTTTGTACAATATATATATATATATATATATATATATATATAAAACATATATATTGTACAAAAAAACATCATATATATATATATATATATATGTATTTATAAATACATAGAACATATTCTTCTATGCAAAAAAACTTTGGGATGTGAAATATTCATTTCAGGTTAGCGCACTTGAGAATATACGATCAGGTTTGTGAGCGAGTTTGGTGTTTTTTCCACTTTTTTTGCTCCATTGACTTCTATGGGGGGAATACGTGAATGCAATAGCAAAATTCTAACTTCGGCTGTGGGAATAGGTTATCGCGCACAGTATTGTAAGTTTGGCATTTTGCACTCATCGGGTTAGCACTCAAGTTAAAACAGTTTACTTTTATCTCATAATACGAGCACAACCCGATATGTGCAAAAAACTTCTAGCGCAGTTAACACTTGAGCAGGAGCATTAAATAATGTTCCACTTGTAATCTGGCCCTATATGGTTTAACCAACCCTTCCTTCAGCTTTAATTAGGTTATCACCAGTTTGTTGCAGCCAAGCCACTCCAGGCAAGTCTGTGACTTAGTTAAGTGGGTGCAAAGGTTAACAAAACACTCTTTAATCTGTACTAGACCAAGACAAATGCCCCAACCTCCACTTTTAATCCCACCCACACTAAACTATCTCTGCTGCCATCACTTAGGATTATTATGAGGGAAATTCTAGGGAAAGTGCATACTAATAGATTACTAAACCCAAAAAACAAAATTGGCAAAAATCATTCTAAAAACACAATACTTTTATAATAGTTTCTTTGGTAACGGGGTTTGGATATTAGACAAAGGCAAAAATGAACAAAGAAATATTTATTATAAACAAAATTAGTCACAGTGCACGTATATATTTATATAAAAAACAACAAACAAAACTACACAAAGCAAACAGATAAAATACAAAGGAGAGAATAAAACTATATCTTTACCAATATACTCTCTGCTCAAGGGAAATTGGGGGGGGGGGGATAGTCACACAAGCTATTGCCTATTACTTCCTATGTGGCAATATTATTTAGCTAAATTTAATAATAAATAAATATTTTGGCTGAAGTCAGGTTTCTGGTTTTACCCTTTTCAGAGAAGAGGCAATGAATGTAGCCACCCCTTTTATCTTAGGGCATAAACCTCCTCCCATGTCCTGCTATATACAGTAACCATACATTTGTGATCACTCATGTTAATTATTTTGATGCTAAACATGACAGGTATATTAGTAGTATTAGAGTGAATTGCATCTTCTATCTGACTGTTACAGATACAGGTAATAAAAAATCAGTTGCCCCAAAAGCTTACTTTTTAGACAGGGGCATCTGATCTCTTAAGAGTGTTGTAAATAGCTCACAGAGAAAACATAATTTATGCTTACCTGATAAATTTATTTCTCTTGTAGTGTAGTCAGTCCACGGGTCATCCATTACTTATGGAATATATCTCTTCCTAACAGGAAGCTGCAAGAGGATCACCCAAGAGGATCACCCAAGCAGAGCTGCTATATAGCTCCTCCCCTCACATGTCATATTCAGTCATTCGACCAAAGCAGACGAGAAAGGAGAAACCATAGGGTGCAGTGGTGACTGGAGTTTAATTAAAATTTAGATCTGCCTTAAAGACAGGGCGGGCCGTGGACTGACTACACTACAAGAGAAATAAATTTATCAGGTAAGCATAAATTATGTTTTCTCTTGTTAAGTGTAGTCAGTCCACGGGTCATCCATTACTTATGGAATACCAATACCAAAGCTAAAGTACACGGATGAAGGGAGGGACAAGGCAGGAACATTAAACAGAAGGAACCACTGCCTGAAGTACCTTTCTCCCAAAAATAGCCTCCGAAGAAGCAAAAGTGTCAAATTTGTAAAATTTTGAAAAGGTGTGAAGCGAAGACCAAGTCGCAGCCTTGCAAATCTGTTCAACAGAGGCCTCATTTTTAAAGGCCCAGGTGGAAGCCACAGCTCTAGTAGAATGAGCTGTAATCCTTTCAGGAGGCTGCTGTCCAGCAGTCTCATAGGCTAAACGTATTATGCTACGAAGCCAAAAAGAGAGAGAGGTAGCCGAAGCCTTTTGACCTCTTCTCTGTCCAGAGTAAACGACAAACAGGGAAGAAGTTTGACGAAAATCTTTAGTTGCCTGCAAATAGAACTTCAGGGCACGGACTACGTCCAGATTATGCAAAAGTCGTTCCTTCTTTGAAGAAGGGTTAGGACACAGTGATGGAACAACAATCTCTTGATTGATATTCCTGTTAGTAACTACCTTAGGTAAGAACCCAGGTTTAGTACGCAGAACTACCTTGTCTGAATGAAAAATCAGATAAGGAGAATCACAATGTAAGGCAGATAACTCAGAGACTCTTCGAGCCGAGGAAATAGCCATCAAAAACAGAACTTTCCAAGATAAAAGTTTAATATCAATGGAATGAAGGGGTTCAAACGGAACTCCCTGAAGAACGTTAAGAACTAAGTTTAAGCTCCACGGCAGAGCAACAGTCTTAAACACAGGCTTAATCCTAGTTAAAGCCTGACAAAAAGCCTGAACGTCTGGAACTTCAGCCAGACGTTTGTGTAGAAGAATAGACAGAGCAGAAATCTGTCCCTTTAATGAACTAGCAGATAAGCCCTTTTCTAAACCCTCTTGTAGAAAGGACAATATCCTAGGAATCCTAACCTTACTCCATGAGTAACTCTTGGATTCGCACCAATATAAATATTTACGCCATATCTTATGGTAAATTTTTCTGGTAACAGGCTTCCTAGCCTGTATTAAGGTATCAATAACCGACTCCGAGAAGCCACGCTTTGATAGAATCAAGCGTTCAATCTCCATGCAGTCAGCCTCAGAGAAATTAGATTTGGATGGTTGAAAGGACCCTGAATTAGAAGGTCCTGTCTCAGAGGCAGAGACCACGGTGGACAGGACGACATGTCCACTAGGTCTGCATACCAGGTCCTGCGTGGCCATGCAGGCGCTATCAGAATCACTGAAGCTCTCTCCTGTTTGATCTTGGCAATCAAACGAGGAAGCATCGGGAATGGTGGAAACACATAAGCCATGTTGAAGACCCAAGGGGCTGTCAGAGCATCTATCAGCACCGCTCCCGGGTCCCTGGACCTGGATCCGTAACAAGGAAGCTTGGCGTTCTGACGAGACACCATGAGATCCAGATCTGGTTTGCCCCAACAATGAATCAGTTGAGCAAAGACCTCCGGATGAAGTTCCCACTCCCCCGGATGAAAAGTCCGCCTCCCAGTTCTCCACGCCTGGGATGTAAATCGCTGACAGGTGGCAAGAGTGAGACTCTGCCCAGCGAATTATCTTTGAGACTTCCAACATCGCTAGGGAACTTCTGGTTCCCCCTTGATGGTTGATGTAAGCCACAGTCGTGATGTTGTCCGACTGAAATCTGATGAACCTCAGAGTTGCTAACTGAGGCCAAGCTAGGAGAGCATTGAATATTGCTCTTAATTCCAGAATATTTATTGGGAGGAGTTTTTCCTCCTGAGTCCATAATCCCTGAGCTTTCAGGGAGTTCCAGACTGCGCCCCAGCCTAGAAGGCTGGCGTCTGTTGTTACAATCGTCCAATCTGGCCTGCGAAAGGTCATCCCCTTGGACAGATGTGGCCGAGAAAGCCACCATAGAAGAGAATCTCTGGTCTCTTGATCCAGATTTAGTAGGGGGGACAAATCTGAGTAATCCCTGTTCCACTGACTTAGCATGCACAATTGCAGCGGTCTGAGATGCAGGCGCGCAAATGGTACTATGTCCATTGCCGCTACCATTAAGCCAATTACTTCCATGCACTGAGCTACTGACGGGTGTGGAATGGAATGAAGGACACGGCAAGCATTTAGAAGCATTTAGAAGTTTTAATAACCTGGCATCTACAGAATCTATAAGAGTCCCTAGAAAGGGAACTCTTGTAAGTGGTAATAGAGAACTCTTTTCCACGTTCACCTTCCACCCATGCGACCTCAGAAATGCCAGAACTATCTCTGTATGAGACTTGGCAGTTTGAAAACTTGACGCTTGTATCAGAATGTCGTCTAGGTACGGAGTCACCGCTATGCCTCGCGGTCTTAGTACCGCTAGAAGTGAGCCCAGAACTTTTGTAAAGATTCTTGGAGCCGTAGCTAATCCGAAGGGAAGAGCTACAAACTGGTAATGCCTGTCTAGGAAAGCAAATCTTAGGTACCGATAATGATCCTTGTGAATCGGTATGTGAAGGTAGGCATCCTTTAAGTCCACTGTGGTCATGTACTGACCCTCTTGGATCATGGGAAGGATGGTTCGAATAGTTTCCATTTTGAATGATGGAACTCTTAGAAATTTGTTTAGGATTTTTAAGTCCAAGATTGATCTGAAGGTTCCCTCTTTCTTGGGAACCACAAATAGATTTGAATAGAATCCCTGCCCGTGTTCCGTCCGCGGAACTGGGTGGATCACCCCCATTAGTAAGAGGTCTTGTACGCAGCGTAGAAACGCCTCTTTCTTTATTTGGTTTGCTGATAACCTTGAAAGATGAAATCTCCCTCGTGGAGGAGAAGTTGTGAAGTCCAGGAGATATCCCTGAGATATGATCTCCAACGCCCAGGGATCCTGGACATCTCTTGCCCAAGCCTGGGTGAAAAGAGAAAGTCTGCCCCCCACTAGATCCGTTTCCAGATAGGGGGCCCTCTCTTCATGCTGTCTTGGGGGCAGCAGCAGGTTTCTTGGCCTGCTTGCCCTTGTTCCAGGACTGGTTAACTTTCCTGCCCTGCCTGTAATGAGCAACAGCTCCTTCCTGTTTTGGAGCGGAGGAAGTTGATGCTGCTCCTGCCTTGAAGTTACGAAAGGCACGAAAATTAGACTGTTTGGCCTTTGATTTGGCCCTGTCCTGAGGTAGAGCATGGCCCTTACCTCCCGTAATGTCAGCTATAATTTCTTTCAACCTTGTTGAACAAACATTTTCTTAAGGTAACCCTCTAATTTCTTATCCATTGGATCTGAAAAGTCACAACTATCCTCCACCGGGATAGTGGTACGCTTAGCTAAAGTAGAAACTGCTCCCTCCACCTTAGGGACCGTCTGCCATAAGTCTCGTGTGGTGGCGTCTATAGGAAACATTTTCCTAAATATGGGAGGAGGGGAAAAAGGCACACCAGGTCTATCCCACTCCTTGCTAATAATCTCTGTAAGCCTTTTAGGTATAGGAAACACGTCAGTACACACCGGTACCGCATAGTATCTATCCAACCTACATAATTTCTCTGGAATTGCAACCGTGTTACAATCATTCAGAGCCGCTAATACCTCCCCTAGCAATATGCGGAGGTTCTCAAGCTTAAATTTAAAATTAGAAATCTCTCAATCCAGTCTCCCTGGATCAGATCCGTCACCCACAGAATGAAGCTCTCCATCTTCACGTTCTGCAAACTGTGACGCAGTATCTGACATAGCTCTCACCTCATCCGCGCGCTCTGTCCTTAACCCAGAGCTATCGCGCTTGCCTCTTAATTCTGGCAATTTAGATAATACTTCTGTCATAACAGTAGCCATGTCTTGCAAAGTGATTTGTAAGGGCCTCCCTGATGTACTTGGCGCCACAAAATCACGCACCTCCTGAGCGGGAGGCGAAGGTACTGACACGTGAGGAGAGTTAGTCGGCATAACTTCCCCCTCGTTGTCTGGTGATAATTTCTTTACATGTAAAGATTGACTTTTATTTAAAGTAGCATCAATGCAATTAGTACACAAATTTCTATTGGGCTCCACATTGGCCTTTAAACATAGTGAACAAAGATATTCATCTGTGTCAGACATGTTTAAACAGACTAGCAATGAGACTAGCAAGCTTGGAAATACTTTTCTAAATAAATTTACAAGCAATATAAAAAACGCTACTGTGCCTTTAAGAAGCACAAAAAGCTGTCACAGTTGAAATAACAATGAACCAAAATAGTTATAGCAACCAATTTTTCACAGTAAATGTATTAAGTTAGCAAAGGATTGCACCCACCAGCAAATGGATGATTAACCCCTTAATACCCAAAAACGGATAACAATTTAATAATTAACGTTTTTCTCACAGTCAAAACACACTGTCACAGGTCTGCTGTGACTGATTACCTCCCTCAAAATGAATTTTGAAGACCCCTGAGCTCTCTAGAGACGATCTGGATCATGGAGGATGAAGTAGACAGATTGTGACTGAATTTTTACTGCGCAAAAAAGCGCTAAAATAGGCCCCTCCCACTCATATTACAACAGTGGGGAAGCTCAGATAACTGTTTCTATGCTGAAAACAAAGATGGCCATGTGGTAAAAATCATGCCCCAATAAGTTTTATCACCAAGTACCTCACAAAAAACGATTAACATGCCAGTAAACGTTTTAAACATACATTTGAAAAGTTATGAATTGTTATTAATAAGCCTGCTACCAGTCGCTTTTACTGCAGTTAAGGCTCATACATTATTTCAGTATTAACAGTATTTTCAGAGTCAATTCCATTCCTTAGAAAAATACATTCAGTGTACACACACTCATCAGCCTAATACCAGTCGCTACCACTGCATTTAAGGCTGAACTTACATTACATTGGTATCAGCAGTATTTTCTCAGTCAATTCCATTCCTCAGAAAAATAATTACTGCACATACCTCATTTGCAGGGGGCCCCTGCATGCTATTCCCCTTCTCTGAAGTTACCTCACTCCTCAGATGAGAACAGCCAGTGGATCTTAGTTACGTCTGCTAAGATCATAGAAAACGCAGGCAGATTCTTCTTCTAATGCTGCCTGAGAATAAACAGCACACTCCGGTGCCATTTAAAATAACAAACTTTTGATTGTAGAAATAAACTAAGTTAAAAAACACCACAGACCTCTCACAGTGACCTATCTTTAGTTAGGCTGCAAGAGAATGACTGAATATGACATGTGAGGGGAGGAGCTATATAGCAGCTCTGCTTGGGTGATCCTCTTGCAGCTTCCTGTTAGGAAGAGATATATTCCATAAGTAATGGATGACCCGTGGACTGACTACACTTAACAAGAGAAATACAGGACAGTATTAACAATTGATGTACTGAAATTATGAGGCTTTCATGCCACTACAATTTTATTGTATTTATATACTGTACCTATCTAAACAAAAATTGCTTTTGTATTTTACAAATGTAGTTGAATAAGTGGTCTTAAATGAGTGCAGATGTAAGTGCATTGCAAAGGTACACTATCTTGTATGTGTTTCACACCCAGACATATACTTTCTTTAAAGAGAGTGACCATTACTGGTGGACTTCCCATATTCATGTGCTAGTAATGGCAAAGACATATATAAACAGTCCAACAGAATAATTTACCTTGCCGATACTAATCAAGGTCTCACATAATTTCCAATATTTCCCCATCCCTGCCCCCTGTTGTGAGCTACTAAATTAACATTTTTAAAAAATAAAATAAAAAAAAGTGCCCAAAGAAAATTAACAAGTCATTACTTGTACTTTCTATTTGTGAAAGGAAGGATTTAAACTGAACTCTAATACTTGTATATTATATTATGATGTGTTGCTTGAACGCTTTATAGGTTTATTTAAGTACTCCAAATTCCAACAATGCACTACAATTAATCTGATTAGCATAAAGGACCAGTATAGATTTGCATAATGAACAAGTGCACAATGAGAATGACAACACAATGGGGGCCGATTTATTAAATGTTGGACGGACATGATCCACTGTAGCAGATCATGTCCACCCAACATCGCTAAATGCCGACAGCATATGCTGTCGGTATTTAACATTGCACAAGCATTTCTAGTGAAATGCTTGTGCAATGCCACCCCCTGCAGATTCGCAGCCAATCAGCCACTAGCAGGGGGTGTCAATCATCCTGATCAAATCTGATCGGGATCATTGCTGTTCGGTCTTAACATCGCTGCTTCTTTACTTAAGTTTCCAGCGATCTGGAAACTACGGTGATAGATTGCAGCATCCACTGCTTGATAAATCTATTCCTTAGTCTGAACTTCAAAAGAGTAGTAGATTTTTGTCTGACAAATTTTAAAGTTATGTCTATTTCCACTCCTACTGCATCATGTGACAGCCATCAGCCAATCACAAATACATATACATATATTCTGTGACTTTTTGACCATGCCCAGTAGGGGTTGGTGACTCAAAAAAGTGTAAATATAAAAAGACTGTGCACATTTTGTTAATGGAAGTAAATTGGAAAGTTGTTTAAAATTGCATGCTCTATCATGAAAGTTTAAATTTGACTTGAGTGTCCTTTAAATGATAAAACATTTAAAACACACAAATGGATGACATGGCAATATAATGCATGTAACTCAGGAAGGATTTTTTTAAGTAAATCAGTCACTATACAAGCAGTTTAGAATGACTCAGAAAATTAACAAAAAAAATCACCCAAGCATGCATGAAAATGTTATATGGTAGATTGGAACTGGGACCCTTATCGGTTGTTTTATTAGGAAAGAATGGTGACAATCTTAGTCCCAGAATTTATAGCAATGGTAGTCACCAAGTTGAATTGAACACTGTATATTTGTCCTTGGTCATCTTTGTAAAAAAAATACAAATATTTGTGGTTAGGTTTTGGTGAGCTGGCCTTCTGACATGAAGCTGTGTAGACAAACAGATATATTGTTTGTTAAAGAATTACTGCTTCCAAAATAGTCAGCTTTGATTATGTGTAGTTAAATTTATCAACCAAACCATACGGAGATCAAAAAACAACTTACCCCCCAAGTGCAGTGCATAGTTCAGACTAGAGGCATTGTGCAAATTCCTGGAACACTACAGATAAGGTATAAGGATATACTTCCTCCACTGCAAATTTTGGTTAATACAAAAAAAAAGTTTTTTTGTTTTTTTATTTGCAAAGGAAATTTCTGTGCAATATCTGTATTTTTTCTTTATATTTACCCATATAGGGCTAGATTATTAATGGATCGCTATTTATCACTCTCGTTCGTGCATTAACTCTGCTAGAAGAAAGCTTTTGGTGCGCAGGATAGCACTCGTATTACAAGTTGAAAGTAAAACATGTTTGCTCATGCGCTAACCAACGAGCTCAAAAAGCAGAAGTCTCCCCTATAGACGTCAATGGAGCAAGACAAGTAGGGAAAGAACTAACACCCTACTCATGTACAAACCCTATTTCACATTCAGTTGTTCATCACAAATTTTTCTATAATATCTGATGGTTATTTGGTAAAATATACAGTATCTCCCTCACATTTTTGTAAATATTTTATTATATCTTTTCATGTGAAAACACTGAAGAAATGACACATTGGCCCCTAGTTATCAACGTGTCTGCTTACCTGCCTTCGCCGGCCCAATACGCCCGCCTAAGCTCGCCTACCATCGCCGCCGCGGACCTGAATACGCTCGCCAAAGTTATCAAAAAAGCTGTCAAAAGCCGTGCACCAAGTACGGGGCGATGAGCAGTGGACTGTGATAGTTATCACTCATCCGATCTCGCTGCTCTTCGGCTTTTTTACAGCTTTATTGATAAGCTGTCACTAAGCACCCACACTAAACTACACTGTTCTACCCCCTATACCCCCCGCCCCCGGAACTAAATAAAGTTATTAACCATTAAATCACCGCTCCTAGACCCCGCCGCAACTATAATAAATGTATTAACCTCTAAACCGCCACTCCCGGAGCCCACCGCCACTCTAATAAACTGATTAACCCCTAAACCGCCGCTCCCGGACCCCGCCGCCACCTACATAATACCTATTAACCCCCATCCTGCCCCCCCTAAACCACCGCCACCTATAATAAATTTATTAACCCCTATCCTGCTGATCCCGTACCCCGCCGCAACTAAATAAATTGTTTAACCCCTAAACCGCCGCTCCCGGACCCCGCCGCAACCTATATTAAACTTATTAACCCCTAATCTGCCCCCCCTACACCGTCGCCACCTATATTAAACTAATTAACCCCCAAACCTAAGTCTAACCCTAACACCCCCCTAACTTAAATATTAATTAAATACATTTAAATAAATATTACTCTTATTAACTAAATTAATCCTATTTAAAACTAAATACTTACCTATAAAATAAACATAACTATACAAAATTACAAAAGGCCCTTTTAAGGGCTGGTAAGGTAATAGAGCTGTTAACTTTTGTAATTTAGAATAGGGTAGGGCATTTTTTTTATTTTGGGGGGCTTTGTTATTTTATTAGGGGGCTTAGACTAGGTGTAATTAGCTTAAAAATCTTGTAATATTTTTTTAGTCGGCGGGATGAAGATTCAAGACCCGGCTTCGAAGATGACCTCTCCCGGATAGAAGACTTCTTCAGCGCCTCTTGGAAGATGACCTCGCCCGGATGGAAGATTTCTTCAGCGCCGCTTGGAGGATCACTTCATCTGATGGAAGATTTCTTCAGCGCCCCTTGGATGATCACTTCTGCCGGTCCGGATGTCCTCTTCAGTTCCATCGGTGGCTCGGCTGAGTGAAGACGACTAAAGGTAGGATGATCTTCAGGGGATTAGTGTTAGGTTATTTTAAGGGGGGTTTGGGTTAGATTAGGGGTATGTGGGTGGTGGGTTTTAATGTTGGGGGGGGTTGTATTTTTCTTTTATAGGCAAAAGAGCTGAACTCTTTGGGGCATGCCCCCACAAAAGGCCCTTTTAAGGGCTGGTAAGGTAAAAGAGCTTTGATCTTTTTTAATGTAGAATAGGGTAGGGCATTTTTTTATTTTGGGGGGGTTTGTTATTTTATTAGGGGGCTTAGACTAGGTGTAATTAGCTTAAAAATCTTGTAATATTTTTTTATTTTTTGTAACTTATTTTTTTTTATTTTTTGTACTTTAGTTAGTTTATTTAATTGTATTTAATTGTAGGTATTTGTAGATAATTAATTTAATTTATTTAATGATAGTGTAGTGTTAGGTTTAATTTACAGGATTTATTTTACAGGTAATTTTGTATTTCTTTTAGCTAGGTAGTTATTAAATAGTTAATAACTATTTAATAACTATTCTACCTAGTTAAAATAAATACAAAGTTACCTGTAAAATAAATATAAATCCTAAAATAGCTACAATGTAATTATTAATTACATTGTAGCTATCTTAGGGTTTATTTTACAGGTAAGTATTTAGTTTTAAATAGGAATAATTTAGTTAATTATAGTGTAGTGTTAGGTGTAATTGTACCTTAGGTAAGTTTTTATTTTACAGGTAAATTTGTCTTTATTTTAACTAGGTAGTTATTAAATAGTTAATAACTATTTAATAGCTATTGTACCTAGTTAAAATAAGTTGAAATTTTCCTGTAAAATAAAAATAAATCCTAAAATAGCTACAATAATATTATTAGTTATATTGTAGCTATATTAGGGTTTATTTTATAGGTAAATATTTAGTTTTAAATAGGATTAATTTAGTTAATAATAGTAATTTTATTTAGATGTATTAAAATAATATTTAAGTTAGGGGGGTGTTAGGGTTAGGGTTAGACTTAGGTTTAGGGGTTAATTAGTTTAATATAGATGGCGGTGGTATAGGGGGGGCAGGATAGGGGTTAATAAATTTATTATAGGTGGCGACGGTGTAGGGGGGCAGATTAGGGGTTAATAAGTTTAATATAGGTTGCGGCGGGGTCCGGGAGCGGCGGTTTAGGGGTTAAACAATTTATTTAGTTGCGGCGGGGTACGGGATCGGCAGGATAGGGGTTAATAAATTTATTATAGGTGGCGGCGGTATAGGGGGGCAGGATAGGGGTTAATAGGTATTATGTAGGTGGCGGCGGGGTCCGGGAGTGGCGGTTTAGGGGTTAATAAGTTTATTAGAGTGGCGGCGGGTCCAGGAGTGGCGGTTTAGGGGGAAATACATTTATTTAGTTGCGGCGGTGTAGGGGGGGACAGATTAGGGGTGTTTAGACTCGGGGTACATGTTAGGGTGTTAGGTGCAGATGTTTCCCATAGGAATCAATGGGATGTCGGGCAGCAGCAAACATGAACTTTCGCTATGGTCAGACTCCCATTGATTCCTATGGGATCTGTCGCCTCCAGGGCGGTGGATTGAAAACCAGGTACGCTGGGCAGGAAAAGTGCCGAGCGTAGCTGCTAGTCATTTGATAACTAGCAAAAGTAGTCAGATTGTGCCGAACTTGCGTTCGGAACATCTGGAGTGACATAAGAATCGATCTGTGTCGGACAGAGTCCGGCGGATCGAAGCTTACGTCACTATATTCTACTTTTGCCGGTGTGTAGGGCTTGATAACTAAGGCGAATCAGCCTCACCACAAATACGCTGCGGAATTCCAGCGTATTTGAGGTTGACGGCTTGATAATTAGGGGCCTTTGCTACAATGTAAAGTAGTGAAAGTACAGCCTGTATAATAGTGTAAATTTGCTGTCCCCTCAAAATAACTCACACAGCCATTAATGTCTAAACTGTTGGGAACAAAAGTGAGTACACCCCTAAGTGGAAATATCCAAATTGGGCCCAAAGTGTCAATATTTTGTGTAGCCACCATTATTTTCCAGCACTGCCTTAACCCTGTTCACTAGAGATTCACAGGTTGCCACTGGAGTCCTCTTCTACTCCTCCATGACAACATCACAGAGCTGGTGGATGTTAGAGACCTTGCGTTCCTCTACCTTCCGTTTGAGGATGCCCCACAGAGGCTCAATAGGGTTTAGGTCTGGAGACATGCTTGGCCAGTCCATCACTTTTTCCCTCAGCTTCTTTAGCAAAGCAGTGGTCATCTTGGAGGTGTGCTTTTGGTCGTTATCGTGTTGGAATACTGCCCTGCAGCCCAGTCTTTGAAGGGAGGTGATCATGCTCTGCTTCAGTATGTTACAGTACATGTTGGCATTCATGTTTCCCTCAATGAACTGTAGCTCCCCAGTGCCAGCAGCACTCATGCAGACCATGACACTCCCACCACCATGCTTGACTGTAGGCAAAACACTTGTCTTTGTACTCCTCACTTGGTTGCCACCACACACGCTTGACACCATCTGAACCAAATAGGTTTATCTTGGTCTCATTGGACCACAGGACATGGTTCCAGTAATCCATGTCCTTAGTTTGCTTGTCTTCAGCAAACTGTTTGTGGGCTTTCTTGTGCATCATCTATAGAAGAGGCTTCCTTCTGGGATGACAGCCATGCAAACCGATTTGATGCAGTGGGCGGTGTATGGTCTGAGCACTGACAGGCTGACCTCCCACCCCTTCAAACTCTGCAGCAATGCTGGCAGCACTCATACGTATATTTCCCAAAGACAACCTCTGTATATGACGCTGAGCATGTGTACTCAACTTCTTTGGTCGACCATTTCTTTGGCGAGGCCTGTTCTGAGTGGAACCTGTGGACATTTCCACTTAGGGGTGTACTCACTTTTGTTGCCAACGGTTTAGACATTAATGGCTGTGTGTTGAGTTTTTTTGAGGGGACAGCAAATTTACACTGTTATACAGGCTGTACACTCACTACTTTACATTGTAGCAAAGTATCATTTCTTCAGTGTTGTCACATGAAAAGATATAATAAAATATTTACAAAAATGTTAGGGGTGTACTCACTTTTGTGAGATACTATATATATATATATATATATATATATATATATATATATATATAGAAAGCAAAAAGATGCACTCTCAGGACTTTTCACAAAAAAACAATTTAATGGAACGTTTTCGGGGTTCACAACCCCTTCATCAGCATGCAAAACAAACAAAATTCAACTCATTTATAGTGTTACATATCAATTACCACATATCAATCTAAGTGTCTCTCCAAAGGAAAAGTGCGCCAATTTTTCGAGTTTGGAACGCATATTGCGTTCCACAGTGCTGTCCGAAACCGGAAGTTGTATTACCTCACTTCCGGTTTACGGATTCAATAGACAAAACGTGAAATAAAAGATAAAGTAGTGTACTCTACAATTTCAAACACATTAATGTGACATATTAGTTTGGGGAACTTGTTATAACAACAGTGTGCCACATTCTAATAAGTGCCAGGAAAATTGTGATGGATATACATTATCGAATGTTGCTACATTCGGTGGGCATAGAAACAGTAACCATGGCAATCATACACAATTCTGGTTGCCAAGAGATGCCATAATTTACAATGGTATGCCAGCTGAATGAAACAACAATTGTCATAGTGCCATAAGTAACGTGTACTGAATAATATACAATCATATTGTATATATAAACAAAGAATACTAAAAAGTTGAATAGTTAAAAAAATAAAAGTTAAAACATAAAAGTTGGACCATATGACAGTACCAATGTTTGGAATGGCAAGTTACAAACGTAATGTTGCAAATGTGAGTGATGTGGCTCATAATGTGTCGCCAGTATATTGCAGTAAAGTGGCGTTAAACATCTATAATGCTACACTAAATTCGCAAGCAAATGAAGATCAGATAAGAGCAGTAGATATGTGTAACAGAATTGTAGGGCTGTGTTATTAGGGCTGCTTTTTCGTTAGGGCACAATTTTCAATTAGATTCAATTTTGACCATTAGAGGGTAATGGCTTACGTCGGTCAAAATATGCCAATAATCAAGTGAAGGGGGTAACCCTATTTCAGGATTCTAATCTCCAGTATAATTGCAAGGCAAGGATATTTGAGAAAAGGTAATACAGATAAGAATCATGGACATATAAAGCTCGTGTAGATACTATCCACCTCTGTAATTCTTCAAGTGGATGTGACTTTTTTAGTGTCCGTCTTTAAGACTGGTGGTGCATGTTAGAACAAATGGGTAATGGCTCACGGCGGACCAGGCTTCCACAGAGAAGGTGGAGACAGATGTCCCACCTAAACTGTGCCGTTAGGCGCACAACACTCCCCCCTACACCTAGGGGAAACTGAAATGTGTGCCAAAACGGAGCCACCATATCCACCTGGCATACCCCAAGTATGTGGCACCCCAGTTATGGATCACATAATGCTCTTAAAGTCCGGCATGGTGTTCAGGCCACCTGGTTGTATTGTGCCTAATCTGAACATCCACTGGGCCTCTCGTCTCAGAAGTTGCTTATTCCGGTCGCCTCCACGATCTAATGGGGGTATGTGGTCGATTAGAATATAGCGGATGGAAGATACTGAGTGTCCCTTGTTAGCGCAATGTCGCGCTACTGGCTGTTCGGAATCGCCGTTTTTAAGTGCTGTCCTTATGGCGTGGCGATGATTAGCCATACGCTCACGAAGTGTTCCAGAGGTCTTCCCTATGTAGAAACAAGAACATGGACAAAACAATAAATATATAACGTGAGTGGTGGTGCACGTTATGGAGTGCCGGATGGAGAATGTTCGATTAGTGTGTGGGTGATGGAAGACTTTAGTGCCCACTACTCCATTACACGTTGTGCAGCCCAAACAGCGATAGGAGCCTTTTATATTCCTTTTCATCCCAGTTGAGTAACACTGCTTGGGGTCCGTTTTCACCAGAAGGTCTTTAAGATTGGTTCCCCGCTTAAATCCAACCATAGGTCGTAGGTTATGGGTAAATGTGAGTTTTGGGTCTGAAGACATAATTGGCCAATGCTGTCGAAGAATTTGGCCAATATTTTTTGTCACTGGAGTAAAAGTGGTGGACATAATGAGCTTGTCACTAGCGTCCCTTTTTGGTTTGGGTATAATTAATTCTGTCTGTGTCAGCCTTGAAACCGATTCCACAGCATCATGAATTATCGGGATCTTGTAGCCCCTGTTCTGGAACTTCTCACCCACTCCTTTCAATTGGGAGACCCCCGTTACAGGATTCGAATTGTTACGCATTGTTCTTATGCATTGTGATTTTACAATGCCCTTTAATAGGGCTGGGGGATGGCAACTATCTGCCCTTAATATAGAGTTGCGGTCGGTGGGTTTATGATACAATGTGGTTCCTAATTTATTAGAATCCTTGAAAACTGTCAAGTCCAAGAAATGAATGGATGCAGTGTCAGCTGTCATCTTAAACTTGACATTGTCAGTAGTGTTATTAAACACATCAAACCATTTATGGAGTTCCTCCAGGCCCCCTCGCCACACCAAGAAAATGTCATCTATGTATCTGTAATAACAGATGATAGATACGTTCGACGTATTCCATAGATACATGTTTTCAAATTGTGACATATAAATGTTGGCGTACGAGGGGGCCATGGAGGAACCCATGGCTGTGCCGGCAGTTTGCAAATAAAAACTATTTTCGAACCGAAAATAGTTTTTAAAAAGACAGAATTCAATGAGGGACAGTAAAAATCCTACTGGGGGCCCCTCATAAAGGGTATTACCCGTGAGGTGCTCTTGTATAGCCTTAAGTCCGTCAAGATGTGGTATAATGGTATACAGACTGTTGACATCCAGAGTGACGAGTAAATCATCTGGCTGGATGTCAACAGTCCGTATTTTACGAATGAAGTCATTCGTATCCATAACGTAAGACCGTGTTGCTTTCACCACTGGCTGTAGGAGTACGTCCACATATTGTGCTATAGGTTGGGTAAGTGATTCCCTGGCTGACACAATGGGACGGCCCGGTGGGTGGTCTAATGTTTTATGAATTTTGGGGATTGAATATAAGATGGGTATCTTAGGGTATGTGGTAATGCAAAAGTCACGAATGTGCTCAGTTATGTACCCTTGTTCAAATCCCAATTCAATCAATTTGTCAAGTTGTATTTTGAATAGTGTAGTAGGGTCAAAGGTTAACAATTTGTATGTCTGGGTGTCTGATAATTGCTTCAGGATGTCCCCTCTATACTCAACCCCTAGTCATTTTTTAGGGGTAACAACACGATCTCGGGGAGGGGGAGGCATAACAGACCCCATATCAGGCGGGCGGGGTATCAGACATCGACCCCCCAGACGACCACGACAGAGGACATAATTGTCAATTTGAGTGCACATGCCTTAACTGATAATGAACGTAAAGTTCTCAATAAAGGCTTATCTTTTGTGCCGAGCACTTTAATCTCTGAGTTTGACCTTAAACTAGACCTTTACAAATTAAATAGATCTCTTAAGATTAAAGAATTCTTCCAAAACAAAGATTCGCCTGGACAGAAGTCCCATATTGAACTTAAATGTAGAGTACCTAGCTCTTTTGAACCCAGCAATAGCAGTCCAAGTACCAAAACATTTTTGAGGTTGATAACACAGGACTTGGACACAGAAAGAAAAGATACACTATGGAAACATAATCTCTCAAGAGATGAATTGAAGGCTATTAAAACTCTCCAGAATGACTCCTCTATAGTCATCAGGCCCGCCGACAAGGGCGGGGCCATTGTTCTTTTAGATTACAGTGATTATAGAGGGGACATCCTGAAGCAATTATCAGACACCCAGACATACAAATTGTTAACCTTTGACCCTACTACACTATTCAAAATACAACTTGACAAATTGATTGAATTGGGATTTGAACAAGGGTACATAACTGAGCACATTCGTGACTTTTGCATTACCACATACCCTAAGATACCCATCTTATATTCAATCCCCAAAATTCATAAAACATTAGACCACCCACCGGGCCGTCCCATTGTGTCAGCCAGGGAATCACTTACCCAACCTATAGCACAATATGTGGACGTACTCCTACAGCCAGTGGTGAAAGCAACACGGTCTTACGTTATGGATACGAATGACTTCATTCGTAAAATACGGACTGTTGACATCCAGCCAGATGATTTACTCGTCACTCTGGATGTCAACAGTCTGTATACCATTATACCACATCTTGACGGACTTAAGGCTATACAAGAGCACCTCACGGGTAATACCCTTTATGAGGGGCCCCCAGTAGGATTTTTACTGTCCCTCATTGAATTCTGTCTTTTTAAAAACTATTTTCGGTTCGAAAATAGTTTTTATTTGCAAACTGCCGGCACAGCCATGGGTTCCTCCATGGCCCCCTCGTACACCAACATTTATATGTCACAATTTGAAAACATGTATCTATGGAATACGTCGAACGTATCTAACATCTGTTATTACAGATACATAGATGACATTTTCTTGGTGTGGCGAGGGGGCCTGGAGGAACTCCATAAATGGTTTGATGTGTTTAATAACACTACTGACAATGTCAAGTTTAAGATGACAGCTGACACTGCATCCATTCATTTCTTGGACTTGACAGTTTTCAAGGATTCTAATAAATTAGGAACCACATTGTATCATAAACCCACCGACCGCAACTCTATATTAAGGGCAGATAGTTGCCATCCCCCAGCCCTATTAAAGGGCATTGTAAAATCACAATGCATAAGAACAATGCGTAACAATTCGAATCCTGTAACGGGGGTCTCCCAATTGAAAGGAGTGGGTGAGAAGTTCCAGAACAGGGGCTACAAGATCCCGATAATTCATGATGCTGTGGAATCGGTTTCAAGGCTGACACAGACAGAATTAATTATACCCAAACCAAAAAGGGACGCTAGTGACAAGCTCATTATGTCCACCACTTTTACTCCAGTGACAAAAAATATTGGCCAAATTCTTCGACAGCATTGGCCAATTATGTCTTCAGACCCAAAACTCACATTTACCCATAACCTACGACCTATGGTTGGATTTAAGCGGGGAACCAATCTTAAAGACCTTCTGGTGAAAACGGACCCCAAGCAGTGTTACTCAACTGGGATGAAAAGGAATATAAAAGGCTCCTATCGCTGTTTGGGCTGCACAACGTGTAATGGCCTAGTGGGCACTAAAGTCTTCCATCACCCACACACTAATCGAACATTCTCCATCCGGCACTCCATAACGTGCACCACCACTCACGTTATATATTTATTGTTTTGTCCATGTTCTTGTTTCTACATAGGGAAGACCTCTGGCACACTTCGTGAGCGTATGGCTAATCATCGCCACGCCATAAGGACAGCACTTAAAAACGGCGATTCCGAACAGCCAGTAGCGCGACATTGCGCTAACAAGGGACACTCAGTATCTTCCATCCGCTATATTCTAATCGACCACATACCCCCATTAGATCGTGGAGGCGACCGTAATAAGCAACTTCTGAGACGAGAGGCCCAGTGGATGTTCAGATTAGGCATAATACAACCAGGTGGCCTGAACACCATGCCGGACTTTAAGAGCATTATGTGATCCATAACTGGGGTGCCACATACTTGGGGTATGCCAGGTGGATATGGTGGCTCCGTTTTGGCACACATTTCAGTTTCCCCTAGGTGTAGGGGGGAGTGTTGTGCGCCTAACGGCACAGTTTAGGTGGGACATCTGTCTCCACCTTCTCTGTGGAAGCCTGGTCCGCCGTGAGCCATTACCCATTTGTTCTAACATGCACCACCAGTCTTAAAGACGGACACTAAAAAAGTCACATCCACTTGAAGAATTACAGAGGTGGATAGTATCTACACGAGCTTTATATGTCCATGATTCTTATCTGTATTACCTTTTCTCAAATATCCTTGCCTTGCAATTATACTGGAGATTAGAATCCTGAAATAGGGTTACCCCCTTCACTTGATTATTGGCATATTTTGACCGACGTAAGCCATTACCCTCTAATGGTCAAAATTTAATCTAATTGAAAATTGTGCACTAACGAAAAAGCAGCCCTAATAACACAGCCCTACAATTCTGTTACACATATCTACTGCTCTTATCTGATCTTCATTTGCTTGCGAATTTAGTGTAGCATTATAGATGTTTAACGCCACTTTACTGCAATATACTGGCGACACATTATGAGCCACATCACTCACATTTGCAACATTACGTTTGTAACTTGCCATTCCAAACATTGGTACTGTCATATGGTCCAACTTTTATGTTTTAACTTTTATTTTTTTAACTATTCAACTTTTTAGTATTCTTTGTTTATATATACAATATGATTGTATATTATTCAGTACACGTTACTTATGGCACTATGACAATTGTTGTTTCATTCAGCTGGCATACCATTGTAAATTATGGCATCTCTTGGCAACCAGAATTGTGTATGATTGCCATGGTTACTGTTTCTATGCCCACCGGATGTAGCAACATTCGATAATGTATATCCATCACAATTTTCCTGGCACTTATTAGAATGTGGCACACTGTTGTTATAACAAGTTCCCCAAACTAATATGTCACATTAATGTGTTTGAAATTGTAGAGTACACTACTTTATCTTTTATTTCACGTTTTGTCTATTGAATCCGTAAACCGGAAGTGAGGTAATACAACTTCCGGTTTCGGACAGCACTGTGGAACGCAATATGCGTTCCAAACTCGAAAAATTGGCGCACTTTTCCTTTGGAGAGACACTTAGATTGATATGTGGTAATTGATATGTAACACTATAAATGAGTTGAATTTTGTTTGTTTTGCATGCTGATGAAGGGGTTGTGAACCCCGAAAACGTTCCATTAAATTGTTTTTTTGTGAAAAGTCCTGAGAGTGCATCTTTTTGCTTTCTATTTCATGGTATATCATTGCACCCAGGCGAGTTGGCTACTGGTGGGCTGAACTGGAAATTGCTTACTATATATATATATATATATATATATATATATATATATAAATGTAGAATCCCTGGAGGGAAAGAAAGGAGGCTGATACGAGACCAAAAAGCCAAGTTCAAATAGGTAGTTTATTCAACAAAGTTGCAAGTGCACAGGTGAGTAGGCAAACTTAACACCTGACGCATCAGGTGTTAAGTTTGCCTACTCACCTGTGCACTTGCAATATACAGCGGAAGGGATACCGCTATCGGCTGTCTGAAGTTCTGAGCCCTGCCTCTGCTATTAGGAGCAGTATACACCTACATTACTTTGGGATCCTGCTGACCTTCTGTGCAACGGCGCGCAGACCTCTGACGTCAGAGTGAGGAAACCGTCTACCGAGGATGGCGTGTGGGGTTGATACGGCCATTCCCTGCTGACGGGACTGGCGGGCCATCTGCCTGCCCAGGAACATCGGCGGAAGTTGTCCGTACCTGACACATACACGGAGTGGTCTAGTTCGTAGCCCAAAGATGCTTTTATAAACGTTCCACTCTTGGTTACTTTTGGCTCCTTCTCCATGCAGCGGGGACAAGATAAGTATCGGCTACACTCATTGTTTTTCCAGTGACTCATCCTGGACTCTCCTTATAAACACAGTTTAACATATGCTGTACCATTATACATTGCTCAGCATAATTGCGGGACTTTTTGCAGCTACTTAGCTGGAATCACCATCCTGCATATGAACACTCATTAGAATTTTGGAACTTTCCACTATGTGACTATAAACGATCCTACTTGCTTTATTCATTTGCTAACAGTTCTTTTTCTTATGCATGTTATATACAGGGAGTGCAGAATTATTAGGCAAATGAGTATTTTGACCACATCATCCTCTTTATGCATGTTGTCTTACTCCAAGCTGTATAGGCTCGAAAGCCTACTACCAATTAAGCATATTAGGTGATGTGCATCTCTGTAATGAGAAGGGGTGTGGTCTAATGACATCAACACCCTATATCAGGTGTGCATAATTATTAGGCAACTTCCTTTCCTTTGGCAAAATGGGTCAAAAGAAGGACTTGACAGGCTCAGAAAAGTCAAAAATAGTGAGATATCTTGCAGAGGGATGCAGCACTCTTAAAATTGCAAAGCTTCTGAAGCGTGATCATCGAACAATTAAGCGTTTCATTCAAAATAGTCAACAGGGTCGCAAGAAGCGTGTGGAAAAACCAAGGCGCAAATAACTGCCCATGAACTGAGAAAAGTCAAGCGTGCAGCTGCCAAGATGCCACTTGCCACCAGTTTGGCCATATTTCAGAGCTGCAACATCACTGGAGTGCCCAAAAGCACAAGGTGTGCAATACTCAGAGACATGGCCAAGGTAAGAAAGGCTGAAAGACGACCACCACTGAACAAGACACACAAGCTGAAATGTCAAGACTGGGCCAAGAAATATCTCAAGACTGATTTTTCTATGGTTTTATGGACTGATGAAATGAGAGTAAGTCTTGATGGGCCAGATGGATGGGCCTGTGGCTGGATTGGTAAAGGGCAGAGAGCTCCAGTCCGACTCAGACGCCAGCAAGGTGGAGGTGGAGTACTGGTTTGGGCTGGTATCATCAAAGATGAGCTTGTGGGGCCTTTTCGGGTTGAGGATGGAGTCAAGCTCAACTCCCAGTCCTACTGCCAGTTTCTGGAAGACACCTTCTTCAAGCAGTGGTACAGGAAGAAGTCTGCATCCTTCAAGAAAAACATGATTTTCATGCAGGACAATGCTCCATCACACGCGTCCAAGTACTCCACAGCGTGGCTGGCAAGAAAGGGTATAAAAGAAGAAAATCTAATGACATGGCCTCCTTGTTCACCTGATCTGAACCCCATTGAGAACCTGTGGTCCATCATCAAATGTGAGATTTACAAGGAGGGAAAACAGTACACCTCTCTGAACAGTGTCTGGGAGGCTGTGGTTGCTGCTGCACGCAATGTTGATGGTGAACAGATCAAAACACTGACAGAATCCATGGATGGCAGGCTTTTGAGTGTCCTTGCAAAGAAAGGTGGCTATATTGGTCACTGATTTGTTTTTGTTTTGTTTTTGAATGTCAGAAATGTATATTTGTGAATGTTGAGATGTTATATTGGTTTCACTGGTAAAAATAAATAATTGAAATGGGTATATATTTGTTTTTTGTTAAGTTGCCTAATAATTATGCACAGTAATAGTCACCTGCACACACAGATATCCCCCTAAAATAGCTAAAACTAAAAACAAACTAAAAACTACTTCCAAAAATATTCAGCTTTGATATTAATTAGTTTTTTGGGTTCATTGAGAACATGGTTGTTGTTCAATAATAAAATTAATCCTCAAAAATACAACTTGCCTAATAATTCTGCACTCCCTATATATATATATATATATATATATATATATATATATATATATATATATATATATATATATATAAAATCTTCCTCCTGAGGGCTGTGCACTCACTTTTTTAAATTACAGGGTGCATTTAAAGCACAATGCAAAAAATCAAAAGTAGAAAGCACACACCCGGTCTTTAAAATAAGTTATCAATTTATTTCATAACAGTGAAGTTTCTGTTATCCCCGTCTTCAGACCATACAAACAATAAAACACATACCTGACTCCTTTATACCATCACCAATTTACCTTAGCCACGAAACCGGAAATGCCCCGGCGTCCTAGCTACACCACTGTGCAGGCTCAGCTCGTCACCATGGCAACCAGAAGCGGCGTGCCTAAAAGTAAATGCAAGACATCGGATCCATTTAAAGAAATATAGTGCTAAGAAAACTAATATTTTACATAACCTTATTCTTTGAAGAGGCATGCTAACATCATCTTATATTAGTATCTCAATAGTTTACGGGAGCGTGATTTCTATTGCCAGGAATAACTAACTTGCTAGCAGCTGGACCTACTTCACAAGAATTATGACTATGATATACCATATCCGCATGTCCTAAAGCACTCAAGCTGTCAAAGTTATCGCCACAAACTATATATAAATGGGAGCAATATTTCTATCTGTATCGGGACACAAATATTAATTTAGACAGACCCTATTAATAGCATACAAAACATGAATTGTCTACATCCTAGCTAGGTAAAAGTCACATCTATAAAGAGATAAACAATCCTACTGGTTTCTAGGGGGCAATCATGGAAAAAGGTAAAGATTATAGAAATTATAGAGAGCAGTGCCAGTCAAAGTGGGTATTCAACCCCCTGGGCACCAATGTATCAAGATTAAATATCTACCTTGACTCACACTGCAGCAACATCCTACCTCTGTCTCCCCCTCTAACTGGAGGAGGAATGCGATCGATGATCACATACCTCAAATCAGAGACAGTATGGCCACTCAGAGCAAAGTGCCAAGTCACAGGTTGTTCAGACTCACGTTTATTTATGGCAGCTCTAATTGAAGTGTGATGATTGGCCATACGTGTCCAGAGGTCGTCCCCATTTTTTCAACATAGAATAACCCACACAGACAGTGTAATAAAAACATAATGTAAGTAGTCATGTAGGTTACTCTATGTTGTATTTTAAATTTACGATTAGTACCTGGATGGGTAAAAAATTTGTAGTTAAAATTTGTAGTTAAAAGTCCATTGCAGGTTGTGCATCCTGCACATCTATAACAGTCAGGTTTTACTTGTTGCAGCCATATATTTAGGTATATCTTTTATAAATACTTATTGCATCAATATGCGTTTACATATTTTCAGCTACTTGACTGCAAAGGCTCCAAAGTACATATATATATATATATATATATATATATATATATATATATATATATATATATATATATATATGTCTATATATGTGTACATATGTATTTATGTGTTTATATGTGTATACATGTCTGTAAATGCATATATACACATATAAATACAAACAAACATATGTACAAACACACATATATATATATATATATATATATATTTTTTTTTTTTTACTAACGCTTGAGACATAATATCTTTGAGCCCTTAAAACTTTTTATTGCAATTTTTAAAAAAATAGTTTTATCAGATAGTGTTATTATGAGTGTAACTGTACTTTAAATGTAATTGTAATGTTTTTTGTGCAAATTTTTGTCGAGCGTAACAGTAAACCAGAGCTCTGAAGTCATGCTATCCAAACGCTCGTTAAATTCAATTGCACTCGAGTGAATGCCTTTACTTTAAACAGCCAAGATAAAATCCTTATTGCTTGCACGCAACGTGTAACCTAGCCCAAAATGCCACAATACGTTTTTTAGCTCTTATTTTTTACAATTAAAGCAATCTGGGCTTCTTCTATGCATTCTTTGACAGTCTGTTAATTCCAATTTGTGAGTCTTTTGTAACTAGTGAAGCCTTTAATGCAGACAAGATAGTGATGTCATCAGTGAGCAGCCATTTTAAAGTGGCCAGAAACAATATTCTTTTTTAAATAACTTTTTTTTACTGTTACTGCTACATGATATAGATAGGGTGCAGGAGGATATTTGCAGCTTAATCTAAGGTGTAGACTTTCCCTTTAATTTGGGTTATAAAATGATAATAATACTGAAATACAAAAGAAATGTGTTTATAAAATTATTTCATTACAATTAAAAGACTTATTGAAGACCATTTAATGTAGAGCAACAATTCCCAGACAGCATTTGCTTTTAATATATTATGTTCTGAACTTCACATTTGGTTAACAGATCTCACAGTGTGAATTTTCCCTTTTGATAATTCCTGTTTTATTTCTAAACACAGCCCTGAGATTTCAGCCTACAAGCTTGGATAAGCAATTCCTGATGTGTAACAATACAGTACATATTTCATTATGCATTAGATATATATTCTTCTCCACTGAAGGATATGCTATTTTAACAACAGTGACTGGTAGTGTTAACATGATAACACCTACTTGGTGACAAATGTCATCTTTTATATATTTGAAAAATATTAGTACAAATAATTAAATAAATGGCGTATTTTTGCAATTCAGAAACTGTTACCTAAATCTGTTTCCACACAAAGATGCATAATAATTAATATAACAATAAAAATGTAGTAAAACTAAAAAATGTAAATTATTTGAAACTAATAAATACGTTATTCATATATTTTCTTAGTATTGTAATATTAAATATAAGGCATAGAAACTTATTTTTTACCCTTCTGCCAGTAAAGGTATTAAAGTATTTATACCAGAATTAAGCTAAAGTAAACAAAAGTATCACCTAGATTACGAGTTTTGCATTAGAGGCTGTGCAGTGCTAACAAGCAGTTTTGTCTCACCGCACACTTACCTACAGTGCTGGTATTACGAGTTTTCAGAAACCCGTCGTTAAAAGACAAGAAGTGAGCATTGAGCAAAATTTTGCTCATTACCGCACTCCAATACCAGCGCTGCTTAAGTCAGCGGTGAGCTGGTGTAACGTGCTCGTGCACGATTTCCCCATAGGAATCAACGGGTAGAGTCGGCTGAAAAAAAGTCTAACACCTGCAAAAAAGCAGCATAAAACTCACTAACGCAGCCCCATCGATTCCTATGGGGAAATAAAATTTATGTTTACACCTAACACCCTAACATGAACCCCGAGTCTAAACACCCCTAAACTCACACTTATTAACCCCTAATTTGCCGCCCCCGACATCGCTGACACCTACATTATATTATTAACCCCTAATCTGCCGCTCTGGACACCGCCGCCACCTACATTATACTTATGAACCCCTAATCTGCTGCCCCCAACATCGCTGACACCTACATTATATTTATTAACCCCTAATCTGCCGCCCCCAATGTCGCCGCCACCTACCTACACTTATTGACCCCTAATCTGCCGCCCTCAACGTCGCCGCCACTATAATAAACATATTAACCCCTAAACCGCCGCACTCCTGCCTCACAAACATTAGTGAAATATTATTAACCCCTAATCTGCTGGCCCTTACATCGCCACCACCTACCTACATTTATTAACCCCTAATCTGCCGCCCCCAACGTCGCCTCCACTATATTATAGTTATTAACCCCTAAACCTAAGTCTAACCCTAAACCTAACACCCCCTAACTTAAATATAATTTAAATAAATCTAAATAAATATTACTGTCATTAACTAAATTATTCCTATTTAAAACTAAATACTTACCTGTAAAATAAACCCTAAGATAGCTACAATATAACTAATAGTTACATTGTAGCTAGCTTAGGATTTATTTTTATTTTACAGGCAAGTTTGTATTTATTTTAACTAGGTAGAATAGTTATTAAATAGTTATTAACACACTATTGTGTCATTATATAGCACTGGGTGTTATTATACTGATGCAGATACCACTGACCCTGTAACCAACCCTTGTCTGGCTATACGCATGTGCCAGTGTCACTACTGTGTCTTTGTATAGAGCTGGGTGTTATTATACAGATGCAGATACACATCCAGTATTTCACTCAGGCTTTAGTTATTCCATAACTTATCACCCAATATCGCTAGCAGTCTCTTGGCAAACCACTAACTTTATTTACACTACATATTTTTTTTATTCCTATTATTCAATCAAAACATACACTAAGGTTGTGGCGGACACTGCAAGGGCTAGTCATGGACACCAGTGTCCGTGTACGGACACCTTGCCTATCCCTGATTGAAACACTGTCACAGATATTGTTGTTCTATAGATATTAGCTTTTGCTGTTATTTCCAGTCACATAATTGTCAATAACATTTTCACTGCACTTGATCATAAATCTACAGTTAATGCTAAATAATGTATGCTTGTTGATTTTACCATAATTACGTGCAGTTTTTTTAATCAGGGTCAGTGGCTACATCTTGAAGATCCATGTTTTCTACAGTTAAACCATGGGTATATTAATGGGACATTGAACTCTAAATAATGCTAGATATAATGATGCATTCAAAGAAAAGATTATTCTTAGAGTAACATGTAGATGTATTTTTTGAAAGTTTCCTAATTTGTTTAAATAGTGACAAAATAAGTGTAAACTTTTGGAGTCTATAAAGCAATCAGCACTGCCATGTCATAACTTAGTTTTCTTTCCCTGCTGTGGCTAATTAGTGACAGTTATAAATAGGTCACTACAGTGTGCAGCCAATGGCTGTGTGGAATATAACAGTGTTCTGCACTTCCATTTCTAACAGGAACTAAAAAGCTCACAATTTCAGAATGGAATTACAGGAAAAGGGGACAGAATAAAAAATAAATTGCAGAGTGTTTATTTATATATATATATATATATATATATATATATATACATATATATATATATATATACATATATATATATATATATATATATATATACACATACAGTATATATATATACGTAGTTTATCATTTTATAATTTAATAAACTCAAGTGCTCATAAAATACATATGGACACTCATAAGATCGAAGATCAAACATCAGAATTCGAAAACCTACGTGGATCATATAATAACCTATCAGATGTAATCACACGGCTTCTCCAGCAGATTCTACCTGAGGTAGATGAGTCACTATTTCTTATAGACAGAGTGCACAGGACACTTGCTAAACCCCCAACACCCACAGCAACGAGAGATGTGATCACTAAACTTCACTACTTTCATGTTAAAGATCAAATCATGCAAGCAGTCCGTAAACTTCCCAAAATTACATTCGAAGGACACACATTACAACTATTCACAGATTTATCACCCAGTACCCTCAGGAGAAGACGCAAACTTAAGCCTATTGTTGCAGCCCTGATTATGGCTCAAATCAAGTACAGATGGGTTTCCCATTTAAGCTTATCTTCACGCACGAGAGATCATCATATCACTGCTCTTCACTATCTGAGGGGCAAGATATCCTGGACAAACTCCACCTTGGAAAGGTAACTCCAGAGTTATCCTCACCTCCCAAACCACAGCGCAAGACCTTTGCACAAGACTGGACTCCAGCTAACAGAAATAGCAAAAATCCGAGGTCTAGACGAGACTCTGAGAACTCAACTTGAGGACTCTATATTGAACTTCCTCTTTTCCTTCCAGGTTCCTACTTAAGTCCCGAGTAGCCTTAAATTCCTTGATTGGGACAGTTATGTGTTATACACACTGTTTATCACTGTTCACACACTTTGTCACCCTCTTTCCCCATCTACCTTCCCTTACCCCCGTCCCCTTAATCTCTCCCTTCCCACTGATTCCACTAGTGACTACTTTTTTTCCTCTTTTTCTTTTTCTCTTTATTATAGGTGATAAATGGTTACCCATTGCTTTACCACTGTTAATTCTGAAACCCAGACTACATTATTTCTTGGTTATTTGTTATTTGATGAGGTTACTGTTTTTTGTTTGTATTGTTTTTTCTTGTTCCTACTACAGGTGACAGAGTTACCCCTCCACAAGGTACCTGCTCTACCTAGAATATAATTTATACCACAATGATGCATATTATCATAAAAGGTCAGATCCAGCTAAATTAATTTTGTTCAGAGAGCTAGCATGGCTAATTGTATCCTTTTGTTTCCTACAATATTCCATCTGCGGAAAGCTATTTATACACAATGCGATTGAATGTTATATCACACAATGTTAGGGGATTACACTCTAACATAAAAAGACGAAAGGACATTTCCACATATCGATCCCTGAATGCACATATCGTTCTCATGCAGGAGACACATTTTACGAAGGCCCACACACCCAAATACTGGGATAAATCTTATTCCACTCAGTTTCATGCCACTTGCCAGAAAAAAAAGTTTGGGGTCTCTATTTTAGTTCTTGACAGTCGCAACTTTAAAACAGACGAGACTATTATTGACAAGCAAGGCCGCTATGTCATAGTAAGAGGTAGGATTCACAATACCCATGTTGTCATTGGAAACGTATATGCCCCCAATGAAGCCCAAGCCCCTTTCTTATCCAAAATTAGCAAGCTGTTGACAAGCTGGAAGCAAAACCGTATTATTATCAGAGGCGATATTAATCTAGTAATAGACTCTGATTTGGATAGATCGACCTCTAGAAGATCCTCGCAACCTCAGAGCACCAAAAAAATACTCTATAACTTTTTATTGGACCATAATCTTATAGACAGCTGGAGAGCCCATAATGGAAAAACTAGAGACTATACCTACTACTCTGCAGCACACAAAGTTTACTCTAGAATTGATTATATTTTAATTAGTCAAATCCTAGCCCCTTTGGTCATCGCTTCTAATATTACCCCTAATGTCTGGTCTGACCACAATGTAGTCCGATCTAAACTTACAGGCTTAATTGACCCTCTAAGAAATAGGAGCTGGACTCTGAATCCAACTATATTTAGAGACAAGTTATTCACTGACACACTGAAGACAGAAATCAGAGGTTTCATGGAGATAATCAATCAGTTAGCAATCCCGCTTTTGTTTGGGGCGCACTCAAAGCTTTTACACAAGGGGTACTAATTAGGGAAGCTAGTACTAAAAGTAAAAGTTCACGGTTGTTGGTGGATACTCTTGACAAGGACATCGCTCAACTTCACGCGGAACATTGCTACATTGTGAACACTTAACTCTAAAAGGGAAACATTAGACAATCTTCTTTTGTCAGAGACTACTAGGTCATTAAAGCTCAAAGATACTCAATACTTTATTTATGCTAACAAGCCTGATAAAATGCTGGCCAACAGATTAAAGGATTTAACTAGACTACACAACTACAAAAACCAGACGGAGCCACTACTAATCACCCACAGACCATTGCAGATACCTTGGCTGCTTACTACCAATCCCTCTACGCCCTCCCCCGAAAAAACAATAGCGCACAACACACTTCTAACACTATGGACTTCCTTAAAGCTTGTAGCTTACCTAAATTAGACTCCAATGACTTAGCCGGCCTAAATGCACCTATTACCCTCCAGGAGGTTAGGCAAACCATTCGAAACCTGAAACTTAACAAGGCCCCAGACCCTGGTGGATATTCTAGTGCATTCTATAAACTATTTTTAAATGAAATAGGCCCTCTGCTAGTTTCCACCTTTAATCATATGTTAGAAGGAGGAAATATCCCTAAGGAATTTTTAATAGCCCGTATTTCAGTGATCCCAAAGCCAGGTAAAAATAAGCAACATTGCAAGAATTATAGGCCAATATCCCTGATAAATCAAGGTATCAAGGTTTTTTTCCAAAATCCTTGCATCCAGACTAAACAATCTCATGCCGAAACTTATCCACCCAGATCAGGTGGGATTTATACTCAATAGGGAAGCCCCAGACAATGTGCATAAAGTAATATATTTATTAGATTAGTCATCAGTCAATAGAGTGCCTTCTCTGTTTCTATCCCTGGATGCAGAGAAGGCATTTGACCGGATATATTGGGATTACCTTGACTTAGTATTGGAGACGATGGGTATCATGGGTAATTTTAAGACTGCAGTGTCATCTATCTATTCTAAACTGACTGCTTTTGTTAAAATAGCTGGGTTAAAGTCTAAGCATATTAGCATCTTAAATTTGAATTCCCGTGAATATAAGATCAGCTGTCAGAGTGCCAGGAATCAGACTGAGACAAGAAGTGCAAAAATAATCACACCTTTATTAATAACAAAAATAATAAAAAGTCAACAAGTCAAATAACAATCCAGGAGTCAAAACCAGAGCTGGTAGTCAGACAAGCCGGAATCAGGAACAAGGAGAACAGCAAAGTCAGGAACAAGCCAGGGATCAGGAACCAGACGAGATTTCAGACTAGCCAGGTAAAACACAGGCACTCACAAACAGTAGTATCCCCAGGAGAGGGAAAAAAAGGCGCGCTAATTAGTGGGCAAAAGATAAAACACTAATAACACTAATGACAAACATAAACAGTACAAATAAACAAATATGGATAAATTGATGTTACCAAAATAACTTAGTCCCTTATCGAGTGTATCTTACTCGGCAAATGGCTATAAAGCCACAAAAGGTAAAAGTCTGTTGTTGGATGATAGTGTTTGCTCGTTGCTTTGTGCAGGCAGCTCCTCTTGTTCCCAGAGAGCAGGGATCTTGCTGTTTAAAAAAGAAGAAAGAGAGGGCGCCGCATAGTGTGATATTGTTTCAATATGATGTGATACAAGTGTAGACAGGTAATGCGCTTACCAAAAGATGTGGTACTGTGCTGTGACCAGTACAATCTCGCCTGCTAGCACTTAATACAGTGGCTAGTACACTGCCAGACTGGATCCTTCCTGGAGTGCACCCTTCTTGCTGTAAAAGACGGTTACCAAGGGATCTTTAGTGTGGCTGTGAATAAATCCTCATTTTGCAACTTGAGAAAACTTGTTCAAAATAGTTGCATAAATAAGTGTAAACAACTTCCAGTGTTAAAAGATTTAAAAGGCTTTATTATAACGCGTTTATCAACCACCAAGGGTCGTTTCATCAGATATCAAAGCGATCCAGTCTGGAAGTGTACTAGCCACTGTATTAAGTGCTAGCAGGTGAGATTGTACTGGTCACAGCACAGTACCACATCTTTTGGTAAGCGCATTACCTGTCTACACTTGTATCACATCATATTGAAACAATATCACACTATGCGGCGCCCTCTCTTTCTTCTTTTTAAACTCACAAACAGTTCTGAGACAACGCAAGGGCAAAGCATACTGAACCGAGGCCCTTTAAATAATAAGTGATGACATCACAATTCTGAGACTGCAACCTGTCTTACACGGATGATGTACAACAGTCTGGCCATAAGAGGGCGTGCAGGAAATGAGCAGAATCACACACTCTGAACCAGATTCAGCAAGAAAGGTGAGTAAAATGGCTGCCAGCAGCACATGGCAAACAAAACAGGGAAAAAACCTTGACAGTACCCTCCCCTCAATGAACCCTCCCCTGCGGGAGGACAAAAGACTTATTGGGGAAGCGGGCATGGAAGGCACGGAGGAGGGCGGGAGCATGAACATCAGAGCAGGGAACCCATGAACGCTCCTCCGGACCGTAACCCCTCCAGTGAACCAAATACTGTACGTGACCCCTCGACATACGAGAGTTAATAATGCTGCTGACCTCATATTCTTCATGGTTGTCAATGAAGATAGGACGGGGACAAGGCAACACAGTGGTAAACCAATTACAAACCAATGGTTTCAAGAGAGATACATGAAAAACATTGGAGATGCGCATTGCAGGAGGAAGTTCAAGAGTGTAGGCCACAGGATTGACCCGTCTGAGTATCTGAAAAGGACCAACATAACGGGGAGCCAGTTTATTGGAAAGCACACGAAGATTCAAGTTGCGGGAGGACAGCCAAACCCTCTCACCAACCTGGTAGGAAGGCACCGGCAGACGCCTATGATCAGCCTGAAACTTTTGGCGCTGCATAGAATGATGAAGGCAATCCTGAATCTGCACCCATGTGGAACGGAGTTGTTGGAGATGCTCCTCCAAAGCCGGAATTCCCTGAGACATGAATGAATCGGGCAACAAGGATGGTTGAAACCCATAATTCACCATGAACGGGGATAACTGGGAGGAAGCATTTATAGCACTATTACGAGTGAACTCTGCCCAAGGTAACAGTTCAGACCAATTATTGTGGTGATCTGAGACATACCAATGGAGGAACTGTTCCAGAGCTTGATTAAACCGTTCTGCAGCCCCACTGGATTTAGGGTGATATGCCGAGGAAAAGGAAAGCTGGATCCCCATTTGAGCACAAAAGGAACACCAAAATCTGGAGACAAACTGGCTACCCCGGTCCGAGACTATCTCCTCGGGTAACTAATGTAAATGGAAGACCTCCCAAGCAAAAATTTAAGCAAGATCCTGAGCAGTAGGCAACTTCTTCAAGGGAATGCAATGTGACATTTTAGAAAAACGGTCAACCACCATTAGGATAACAGTATTGCCATTGGAAACAGGGAGCTTGACAATGAAGTCCATCAAAAGATGTGTCCAAGGACTCTCACCATTAGCAATAGGTTGAAGAAGACCCACAGGTAGACGTTGAGGAGTCTTATTCTGTGCACAGACTGAGCAGGAGGCAACATACGTAGCAACATCAGAACGAAGACCTGGCCACCAGAATTGTTGAGTGACAGACCAAATGATTTGGTTCTAGCCCGGGTGACCTGCGGATTTAGGATAGTGGTAAGTGTGCAAAAGTTTAGTTTGAAGATTCTCAGGTACAAAGCACTTACCACTAGGTTTCTCAGGAGGTGCATTGGTTTGTGCAGCCAGAATCTCCTCCCCTAAGGTAGAAGTCAAATTAGTAGGTATAAATTAGTACATATATTTTTATTATTATTATTTATTTATTTATTTTATTTTATTTTTTATCTTTTCTTAGGCAGTTTTGACCTGGTTTATTTAATAATAGTCTTTAACAATTTAGACCCCATTAGTTATGATCCACCCAAAGCGTTATCACTGTATATATTAATCTGTGATTGTGAGCAATTTTTATATATATATATTCCTTAATAATTTAGATCCCATATGTTATGATCCACCGAAAGAGCTATTACTGTATTTATTAATCTGTGATCGTGAACAATTTTTAAATATATAACAGTACATTAAGTTATTTGTGGTTCCAAAACAAAATGATCATACATCTATTATCCATATTTATCTTTTGATCAATCTTGTATAAATTTCATAGTACTATGTACACAGCTAGATAGATATAAAGCCTCATATCTGTCAGCCAATAGCATTGCTGTCTATCAGGTAGAATTTTCTTAAATCCTCTGTGATTGGACCTATGCCAAAGTGGGTCTAAGTGGAACACGACAGTACAGTAGGTGGAGCCATGAAGCAAATACATACTCACGCTTCACCCCGTGCCGTATCCTTTGATAAAGCCATATGTGGCCAAACATGTTAGGGATCAGTCAATGTTTATAAAATAAGCATTTTTTTAAATCTGCAGGAGTATTCTGGTGGTTATAATTACTTAGCGGTCTGGTGTATATTAGCAATGACTACACGCTGCAGATGTTTGCGCGTTAGATCATATATAACAACTTAAAGGGACAGTCTAGTATAAATTAAACTTTCATTATTCAGATAGGACTTTTAATTTTAATCAACTTTCCAATTTACTTTTATCATCAAATTTGCTTTTTTCTCTTGGTATTCTTAGTTTAAACTAAACCTAGGTAGGCTCATATGCTAATTTCTAAGCCTTTGAGGGCTGCCTCTTATAACATACTTTTTAAATCTCTTTTCAACACAGACAGAAAGTACACGTGGGCCATATAGATAACACTGTGTTCAGGCACAGGGGATTATTTAAGATTTAGCACAAAACAATGCTAAATTTAAGACAATAGATAATAAACAGTCACAGTCATGTGATCAGGGGGCTGTCAGAAGGTTTCTAGATACAAGGTAATCACAGAGGTAAAAAGTATATTAATATAACTGTGTTGGTTATGCAAAACTGGGGAATGGGTGATAAAGGGATTATCTATCTTTTAAAACAATAACAATTCTATGGTAGACTGTCCCTTTAATATTGCCTGTTATTTAGTAGCTTCAGTTATCGCCATTCACTTTACTTTAGCACTTTTATTCCACAGTAGTTTGCTTCGTATACTGGGAGATTATTATAGACGTATGTAATCACTACATCGATAATATTGGAGCAATTGGGTTATACCTAAGGATATTAGAGGTAGCGGTGTCTGTATTCCTAATTCACTGTGACGTTAAACACAGGACGTCACTATTATCATTTCTACTTGCTGTATGTTAGCAGCTATATAAGGGATTAATATAGGTAGAAGCCGGTAACTGTGCAATTTCGAATATATCACTGACGGTTCAGTGTCTAGCCTCAGTTTGTTGCCAACATTTACAAATCTGGTGTATTATGTACATATGGTGGATATAAGCACTTATATATAAAAGATTTATTGTCAGTAGGATATTATATGAATAACATCGTAAGATGATTAACTACACTGTTGTTACATCTGTGTAACGATATTGTTACAATAACACTAGTGATGTCGCGAACAGTTCTGCCGCGAATAGTTTGCAGCGAACATAGCATGTTTGCGTTCGCAGCGGATGGCGAACATATGCGATGTTCGATCCGCCCCCTATTCATCATCATTGTAGCTCACAGTCACAAGACACATTCCAGCCAATCAGCAGCAGACACTCCCTCCCAGACCCTCCCACCTCCTGGACAGCATCCATTTTAGATTCATTCAGAGCCTGCATTCTTAGTGAGAGGAGGGACAGTGTAGCTGCTGCTGATTTAATAGGGAAATCGATAGCTAGGCTAGTGTATTCAGTGTCCACTACAGTCCTGAAGGACTCATCTGATCTCTGCTGTAAGGACAGCACCCCAAAAAAGCCCTTTTTAGGGCTAGAACATCAGTCTGCTTTTTTTTTTTTTTCCCTGTTTAATCTAATTGCAGCCTGCCTGCCAGCTCAGGCTCACAGCGTATACTGTGCCCACTTGCCCAGTGCCACCACTCATATCTGGTGTAACAGTAGTGTACATTTAAAAAAAAAAAAAAAACTTTTTTTAATTTGAAATAATAGCAGTCATTTTCCTTCACACGTGTGCGTTTGAGGTCCTGCCAGGGCACAGTGTGACACCAGTGCAAGTCATATCTGCTAAAAAAAAGTAGTGTACATTTAAAATAAAAAAAAACTTTTTTTAATTTGAAATAATAGCAGTAATTTTCCTTCACACGTGTGCGTTTGAGGTTCTGCCAGGGCACAGTGTGACACCAATGCAAGTCATATCTGCTAAAACAGTAGTGTACATTTAAAAAAAACAACAACCTTTTTTAAATTTGAAATAATAGCAGTCAGTTTCCTTCACAAGTGTGCGTTTCAGGTCCTGCCAGGGCACAGTGTGACACCAGTGCAAGTCATATCTGCTAAAACAGTAGTGTACATTAAAAAAAACAAAAAACTTTTTTTAATTTGAAATAATAGCAGTCAGTTTCCTTAACATGTGTGCGTTTCAGGTCCTGCCAGGGCACAGTGTGACACCAGTGCAAGTCATATCTGCTAAAACAGTAGTGTACATTTACTGTGAAATAATAGCAGTCAATTACATTAAACTACTAAGTCCAATATTAACCCAATAGACAAAGCCTACTGTGACTATACTGTTATCCTTAAATATATGATAGATCCAATTGCATTAAAGATCTTAATCCACCCAGGACCCACTTACCTGTACCTATAATATATGTTATATACCCTAGCTATGGATTTATACCAACATCCTAGGTTAGAGTAATGGTATTATATTATATTATATACTATTTATCGATATTGAAGCGGAACTAACTGTTCAGTGCATTGATATAAATATAATCCTCCTTCTGTGTTTTTTAAGCGTTTTTGTGTGTATGTGAACTATTTTAATAATCCTAATAAAGGTTATATTTTAATTTGAGGTTTCCTCCTCCTTTCATCTATTTGCTAAACTAATCCATCCAATAGGCCTTAAGAAATGTGAGTGCTACATATGTGTACATCATTGTATGCTCCTCTCAAATCAAGTTTAGAAAAGACCGTAGCTCCCTTGAGGTGGTCAAAGAGTTCCATAATGAGCGGAATAGGGTAAGTATTCTTAATGGTAAGATGATTAAGAACCCTATAATCGATGCATGTTCTTAACTCGCCACCCTTTTTCTTCACGAAGAAGAAGCCAGCCCCTGCAGGAGAGCAGGATTTACGGATGATCCCCCGTGACAGAGCATCGTCATAGCACAATTCTCTGCAACCGAGAGAGGGTAAACCTGGCCCCGAGGAGGAATAGCTCCGGGTTGCTGGTCTATAGCACAATCGTAAGAAGGGTGAGAAGGCAACGTACCAGCACGCACCTTATCAAAAATGTCTTGGAACTCTCAGTACTCCTCAGGCAATTGAGATACCGAAGAAGTGCACTTTGACTGGTTTCCAAAGAGAAGTGGAAATACATTGTAGAGACCATGACAACATTTGACTGGGATTGTGCTTTTGGAGCCAGGGATAACCCAGAACAACCGGAAAATGCAGAGAGTTAATCACCTTGAACTGGAGGGTTTCAAAATGGATAGCCCCAACAGCCATGGATAACAGAGTGGTTTCGTGAGTAACAAGTGCAGGCTGAAGAGGCCTGCTATCAATGGCCTCAATAGCAAGTGGGATGGACCAAGGCAATACAGGAATGGAGTACTGTGATACAAAAGTACTGTCAATGAAATAGCCCGCATCACCGGAGTCAACAAGAGCCTGGGTGACTATGGAGGAGTCCACCCAGGAAAAGACAACCGTTACCAAAGGTTTCTCCTTTAGCGGTTCTGGGGACGAGTATAAACCACCCAAGGTCTGCCCCCGACAGGACCCTAGGTGTGAGCGTTTAACCAGCTGTGTAGGAAAAACTTTAAAAGGTGGTCCTGTAACCCACAATAGAGACAGAGCCCCTTCCTCCTCCTAAAGGCCCTCTCCACCGCAGGGAGACGCATAAATTCCAACTGCATCGGCACAGCAGTACCTGGTGACTCGGGACCAGGAGACATGGGAGGAGAGGGAGGCATGGGAGGGAACTTCAATGTAGGAGACAACGGTACAGGAGGCTTCCGCAAGCGCTCCTTGAAAGAGTCTGATGCCAATTAGGATTAAAAAAGACACCAAAGCCTCGAGATCCTCTGGTAAATCTCTGGCAGCAACTTCTTCTTTAATCACATCAGAAAGCCCATTAAAGAAGGCGGCAACAAGGGCTTCATTGTTCCAACCAACCTCTGTGGCAAGCGTACGGAACTCAATGGCATACTGAGCAACAGATCTCGTACCTTGCTGAATGGACATGAGTCATTTGGCAGCAGAGGAGGAGTGAGCCAGAACATCAAATACCCTTCGAAAGGAGGCCACAAAATCGGGGTAATTAGATATCACAGGTTTATTAGTCTCCCGCAAGGGATTAGCCCAGGCAAGGACCATGTCAGAGAGTAAAGAGATGAGAAATCCCACCTTAGCTCTGTCAGAGCGAAATGTCTGAGGTAACATCTCAAAGAAAATGCCCACCTGGTTCAAAATCCCTCTGCACTTATTAGGATCGCCTCCATAACACTGAGGTAGAGGTGCAGAACCGTACATGCTCCTGGTAGGACTAGGTGCAGCAGCAGAAACAGGAGCAGCCATAACTTGTGAGACACTCTGGTCCAAACGTGCAGTGCGAGTCAGCAGGGTTTGCAGGGCTAGTGCAAATTGATCCAAGCAGTGATCCTGTTCATCAATCCTGGAAATGATTGCAGGTAAAGGTGGATTATTAGCACCATCAGGATTCATGGCCCTTTTATAATGTCAGAGTTCCAGGAATCAGACTGAGACAAGAAGTGCAATAATAAGTGCAAAAACACCTTTATTAATAGCAAAAATAATAAAAAGTCCACAAGTCAAATAACAAGCCAGGAGTCAAGAGCTGGTAGTCAGGCGAGCCAAGTCAGGAGCCAAACTGAGTAGTCAGACGAGCCGGAATCAGAAACAAGCCAAGGATCAGGAACCAGAGAAGACGTCAGACTAGCCAGGTAAAACACAGGCCCTCACAAACAGGTCTGAGACAACGCAAGGGCAAAGCATACTGAACAGAGGCCCTTTAAATAATAAGTGATGATATCACAATTCTGAGACTGCAACCTGTCTCACACGGATGATGTACAACAGTTTGGCCATAAGAGGGCGTGCAGGAAATGAGCAGCATCACACCCTTTGAACCAGATTCAGCAAGAAAGGTGAGTAAAATGGCTGCCAGCAGCACATGGCAAACAAAGCAGGGAAAAAACCCTGACATCAGTCTATTTGCGGATTATATTATTTTATCCATTAGCAAACCCATGATATCCCTACCCCTAATTTATTCTACCATAGATAAATTCATGATAATATCAGGCTACAAAATTAACAAGGATAAGTGTGAAGCTATCAGTATGAACTTACCACAGCATACTAAGAAACTAATTGAGATTAACTTTAATTTTGCATAGGTGGATAGAGGATTAAGTTATCTGGGAATCCTCCTTTCAAATAAAATAGACTCATTTTTTTTCATTTTAATTACAGACCCACAAATTAGATTAATTCAGAGATGGGAGAAGCTGAACATTTCACTATATGGTAAAATCATTGTAGTTAAAATGCCTATACTCCCAAAATTGTTCTATTTGTTTCATTCCCTCCTGGTCTCAGTACCTGTGACCATTCTGAAAAGACTCCAAAAAGATATCATCTCATTTATATGGCAGGGGAAGAAACCTAGGACTAATAGACGCACTCTATGTTGCAGCAAAAGGGGGGGCGGTATGGGACTCCCTGACTTACTGGCTTACTATTATGCAGCAAGGTTGTCCCAGTCGACTCTATGGCATAATAGATCAGATAAAATCCAATGGGTCCAACTAGAATCTGATATGATACAAGTGTATTCAATTTATAAAGTATTATGGTCCGATAAAGCTGATAGACCCATAGTTTGGAAAAAATTATCTTCAGTTTTCCACACGGGTCTTATTATGGGACTCCTTAAACGCAAATTTTAGCTTACTTTCAGGAAAATATAGGGCGACACCCCTAGTGACTTTCTCCACTAAATTTGACACAGCCCTTCATGATAAATGGGCAAATAGAGGGTTATACCGCATTGCTGACAAACTACAGAATCAGAAATTCATGGACTTCAACACATATGCTAGACTGAATGAGCTAGACAAACCGAGCTGGTATCACTACTTACAACTTAGAGAAAGAGTGCTGGAGGTGGTGGGCAGAAACATTAAACACAATGACACATACCTTGAACAACTATGCTTAAACCCTCCCTGTTTCCAATGGATTGTGCTTTTGGAGCCAGGGATAACCCAGAACAACCGGAAAATGCAGAGAGTTAATCACCTTGAACTGGAGGGTTTCAAAATGGATAGCCCCAACAGCCATGGATAACAGAGTGGTTTCGTGAGTAACAAGTGCAGGCTGAAGAGGCCTGCTATCAATGGCCTCAATAGCAAGTGGGATGGACCAAGGCAATACAGGAATGGAGTACTGTGATACAAAAGTACTGTCAATGAAATAGCCCGCATCACCGGAGTCAACAAGAGCCTGGGTGACTATGGAGGAGTCCACCCAGGAAAAGACAACCGTTACCAAAGGTTTCTCCTTTAGCGGTTCTGGGGACGAGTATAAACCACCCAAGGTCTGCCCCCGACAGGACCCTAGGTGTGAGCGTTTAACCAGCTGTGTAGGAAAAACTTTAAAAGGTGGTCCTGTAACCCACAATAGAGACAGAGCCCCTTCCTCCTCCTAAAGGCCCTCTCCACCGCAGGGAGACGCATAAATTCCAACTGCATCGGCACAGCAGTACCTGGTGACTCGGGACCAGGAGACATGGGAGGAGAGGGAGGCATGGGAGGGAACTTCAATGTAGGAGACAACGGTACAGGAGGCTTCCGCAAGCGCTCCTTGAAAGAGTCTGATGCCAATTAGGATTAAAAAAGACACCAAAGCCTCGAGATCCTCTGGTAAATCTCTGGCAGCAACTTCTTCTTTAATCACATCAGAAAGCCCATTAAAGAAGGCGGCAACAAGGGCTTCATTGTTCCAACCAACCTCTGTGGCAAGCGTACGGAACTCAATGGCATACTGAGCAACAGATCTCGTACCTTGCTGAATGGACATGAGTCATTTGGCAGCAGAGGAGGAGTGAGCCAGAACATCAAATACCCTTCGAAAGGAGGCCACAAAATCGGGGTAATTAGATATCACAGGTTTATTAGTCTCCCGCAAGGGATTAGCCCAGGCAAGGACCATGTCAGAGAGTAAAGAGATGAGAAATCCCACCTTAGCTCTGTCAGAGCGAAATGTCTGAGGTAACATCTCAAAGAAAATGCCCACCTGGTTCAAAATCCCTCTGCACTTATTAGGATCGCCTCCATAACACTGAGGTAGAGGTGCAGAACCGTACATGCTCCTGGTAGGACTAGGTGCAGCAGCAGAAACAGGAGCAGCCATAACTTGTGAGACACTCTGGTCCAAACGTGCAGTGCGAGTCAGCAGGGTTTGCAGGGCTAGTGCAAATTGATCCAAGCGGTGATCCTGTTCATCAATCCTGGAAATGATTGCAGGTAAAGGTGGATTATTAGCACCATCAGGATTCATGGCCCTTTTATAATGTCAGAGTTCCAGGAATCAGACTGAGACAAGAAGTGCAATAATAAGTGCAAAAACACCTTTATTAATAGCAAAAATAATAAAAAGTCCACAAGTCAAATAACAAGCCAGGAGTCAAGAGCTGGTAGTCAGGCGAGCCAAGTCAGGAGCCAAACTGAGTAGTCAGACGAGCCGGAATCAGAAACAAGCCAAGGATCAGGAACCAGAGAAGACGTCAGACTAGCCAGGTAAAACACAGGCCCTCACAAACAGGTCTGAGACAACGCAAGGGCAAAGCATACTGAACAGAGGCCCTTTAAATAATAAGTGATGATATCACAATTCTGAGACTGCAACCTGTCTCACACGGATGATGTACAACAGTTTGGCCATAAGAGGGCGTGCAGGAAATGAGCAGCATCACACCCTTTGAACCAGATTCAGCAAGAAAGGTGAGTAAAATGGCTGCCAGCAGCACATGGCAAACAAAGCAGGGAAAAAACCCTGACATCAGTCTATTTGCGGATTATATTATTTTATCCATTAGCAAACCCATGATATCCCTACCCCTAATTTATTCTACCATAGATAAATTCATGATAATATCAGGCTACAAAATTAACAAGGATAAGTGTGAAGCTATCAGTATGAACTTACCACAGCATACTAAGAAACTAATTGAGATTAACTTTAATTTTGCATAGGTGGATAGAGGATTAAGTTATCTGGGAATCCTCCTTTCAAATAAAATAGACTCATTTTTTTTCATTTTAATTACAGACCCACAAATTAGATTAATTCAGAGATGGGAGAAGCTGAACATTTCACTATATGGTAAAATCATTGTAGTTAAAATGCCTATACTCCCAAAATTGTTCTATTTGTTTCATTCCCTCCTGGTCTCAGTACCTGTGACCATTCTGAAAAGACTCCAAAAAGATATCATCTCATTTATATGGCAGGGGAAGAAACCTAGGACTAATAGACGCACTCTATGTTGCAGCAAAAGGGGGGGCGGTATGGGACTCCCTGACTTACTGGCTTACTATTATGCAGCAAGGTTGTCCCAGTCGACTCTATGGCATAATAGATCAGATAAAATCCAATGGGTCCAACTAGAATCTGATATGATACAAGTGTATTCAATTTATAAAGTATTATGGTCCGATAAAGCTGATAGACCCATAGTTTGGAAAAAATTATCTTCAGTTTTCCACACGGGTCTTATTATGGGACTCCTTAAACGCAAATTTTAGCTTACTTTCAGGAAAATATAGGGCGACACCCCTAGTGACTTTCTCCACTAAATTTGACACAGCCCTTCATGATAAATGGGCAAATAGAGGGTTATACCGCATTGCTGACAAACTACAGAATCAGAAATTCATGGACTTCAACACATATGCTAGACTGAATGAGCTAGACAAACCGAGCTGGTATCACTACTTACAACTTAGAGAAAGAGTGCTGGAGGTGGTGGGCAGAAACATTAAACACAATGACACATACCTTGAACAACTATGCTTAAACCCGAGTCACGCTCGAGGTATCATTTCACAACTTTATTTCATTTTTAATGCTACATCTTTGGCAACCAAGCTCCCTTTTATGCACAAATGGGAAAGTGATTTTGATTTATCTTGGTCGCCTGAGAAATGGTATAAAACATTAAACAAGGGACCTTCCTTTTCAATATGTGCTCATTAAGAATTACATGAAGGTGGTGCTAACGTGGTATTTTCACCCCTTCTGTATGCATACCGATGATCCAAATAAGGCTCTCCTTCATGACCCAGTACCTGGGTTTAACATGAAAACAAATAAATGTATATTTCTTATTTGCACTATAGTTAAACTGACTATTGCCCAATTCTGGAAATCAGTGGTTCCTACTTTTCAGCTTATCCGCAAAAAAATAATTACTACTTTCAGCTAAGTAGCACCGCAGCTGATATACTAGATACTAAAGACCACTTTATCTCCCTATGGGAGCCTTGGATTATGTATACGGAAGTGAGGGATAGACAGCAACCGAAGGCTAACTGTTCTAGGGACACCTAGATCAATTGTAGATACCCTTTACACATCAGTATGAAATAGACAGAATACCTGTCTTTGGTTTTAGAACCTCCTTGTTTGGGAGTGGTTGCTTGACACTGTACCAATATTATGTTGTTTCATCTCAAACCCATTAATATCCTTGCATGTATTCTGGTAGCATATCCATCTTAATCTTAAACATAGGTATTATTATATGTATCGTTACATGACTCCCACCAGTCTAACTATAAATTCAGGTATGATACATAGAGAGCCATGACCTCATTGTCTAATTTTGTAACATTGTAACTGTATGTGTTATTATAATTTTTTGGAAAAAAACAATAAAAAATATTTTCAACATAAAAACATCAGAGGGAGGGCGATAGATTGAAAAGACTCTTCAAGAAGGAAGTTTTTTGGATAGTAAAATTGCAGACTAGATACCCAGATGGTATGAACAAGAGAATGGATGTGGACCTTTTTATTGAATGACAAAAAAAGTTTCTTAATTGCTTGTTTATGTTCCCTAGAGAATTAGGACTTTGGAAAATGCTCCTTATATTTAGAATTTTAGTCATATTTAGAATTTGAGTCATTTCTGGTAAAATTATTATTTTTTCTTTAATTGATAGGGGAATAAGATAGAGTCCTAATTTAACTAGATTTTTCTAGAACCAAGGAATAATACATCTGCCTATATCACTAAATGAATACACAATAAATTTAGTAATATCCTAACACTTGTAGATATGATGTAAGTGCTCCAATTTATTAATAAGAAAGGCTTATATGTAGTAGCCTTTATTATAATACAGGACATTTATCCCACAATACTATCTAATATAACTTACAATCATTTGTATCGAATCATATATTGATACATTTACATTGTATCAATAAAATGATTTTTTTTTATGTATTTCACTTATTCTTTATTGCTCTTTTTACCCCCTTTTTTACTAATGAGTTTTTTTATACTTTTAAATTGATGTGCTACCTACTGTTTTGTCCAAATTAGAGATTATGTATAGTATTCATTTTTATGTTTAAATTTTATGTATTATTTTGGATGCACAATTGATTGAAAATATGTTCTGTGAAGGAATATGATACTGTATGTAAATATTGTTTGTGACTCAATTAATTGCAGATTATCATAAATAATATGAACAAGAGGCTGTCATATACATTACTATTGGATAAGGCACTTGCTGAGGCGATTAGCTATCCCACTCTATTTAAGCCTCTATGCTCATAGAATCATTAGCCTCTGATGAAGCGCATGTGTGCATGCGCAAAATGCGTCAGGTTTCTTTGAATGTCTACCTTACACCTGTTTGGCACAGCCGAATAAACTAAGCTATAATCAAAAAAAGAAAGAAAGAAAAAAAAGGTGTCTTTAAATGTCTACCTTACACCTGTTTGGCACAGCCGAATAAACTAAGCTATAATCAAAAAAAAAAAAAAAAGAAAGAAAAGGTGTCTTTAAATGTCTACCTTACACCTGTTTGGCACAAGCACTAAGCTATAATCAAGCTGTTGGTTTCTGTTTTGCTTCCCTGTTCTTTTGGATATCTAGGAGACACACATACTGATGATAATATTCTTCCACAAACCCCTACAAATAAACATCCTCTAGTGGAACAAACAGAGCAAGCCAGACTATGAACCTGGAGTCCCTGTTGTATCCCTGGTAGGGTACAGTGAGAGAAGTCCCTGCCTTTTTAGCACAAACAGAGCGTATGGGATCCTGACAGTAGCTTATGGGAGCCTTACAACAGGGAGGGAAAGATAGAAAAAGTTAAAAAGTAGGAAGAGAGAAATGGAGGCGGAGATGACAAATAAAGAAGAGAAGAGAGTGAAGAAACATTAATTAACCTTTGATAGTGGAGATGTGAGGAGATTTGACTTTGCCTGGGGGAATAAGGGGAGAGATGAACTTGGGTGGAATTATGGGAAGGTATAATTTTATCTAGGGAAGATTGTGGTGAGACATTAAACAGAATACAGGAACAAATAAGAAAAGAGATAATAATTGATGAATGTCATAATAACAAACAATGTGCATGCATACTCACATGGCATCCTGATTACTGAGGATCCTCAGAAGCCTCTTTACTCTTTGCTTCAATAATATATAGAAAAGAGAAGAACCAAACATAGGACAGTTTAAAAGATTCAGATACCCAGACACATAGCTATAACCACAAAAGTTAGGATATCAGTAAAAACTTAAATAAAACACAATACATTACAGTGAACATCACCTTCTTTAGAAGCCAGTAAGAAATTATCTGCATTCTGTTTCTTTGAAATATTTGGAGAAATCAAGGCAAGCTGCATATAGAAAGGAAGTTTTGTCCCCATTAAATTAAACGTATGGTTTTAAAATTCCCTGCTTGAATTTACTATATTTAAATATATTTATAAGGAAGGTTTTGCAGTGGAGGAGAGAGTGGTTATTTCGGTAGAGGTGGGGTAATTTAGTCAGCCATTAGGAGTATTTTTTGGGAAAAAGGAAGTTAGATCTAGCATTATCAGTGATGACAACTCTGGGACAGCAAAGTTACATTTACTGAAGAGAGATTGCAGTTACAGTTACTTGTGGTGGTTATTGGGACAGTATGATTTATTTTATTTGTAATGGGGAAGGAGCAGTTAGGCTTAGCAGCAATGGGAAAAATCACAAAAGCATGAATACCAGTATTAGGAGTGAGGAGGGTAGCAAGTCAACCAAGGTAAGGTTATATAGTGGTGGCGTCCAAGCCACAAGTTTTGTTGTAGAATGAAAAAGTCAAAGTGGGCTACAATTTATTTTAGCTTACCTGCAAATACTTTTTTAGGTAGCAGTTCTCTCCACACCATGAGCTAAGAATAGCACATAGTCTGGTATTACAAGTGGATGGTACTTGTTAGCACACCCTACTTTGGATGGATAGTGTAGGGTACGCTACTATTGCCCATATTACAAGTGCTGATTATCATGTTGCACTCAAGCACAATACAAAATACAGCTGTAAAATGAAGGTCTTTTGGAGACATGAAGTAAAGTGTTAACGCTTGAATATATGCATAACAAAACCCATGTATAATATATTCAAATTAAGTATTCAACTCATATTTATGCAATTTTGAAGCCTGCAGCTGATAGTTAAGAAGCAACTGTATTAAGATAGCTGTTTCTTAAAGGGACAGTCTAGTCAAAACTAAACTTTCATGATTCAGATAGGACATGCAATTTTAAACAACTTACTAATGGACTTTTATCACTAAATTTGCTTTGTTCCCTTGGTGGTATTTGTGAAAAGCTAAACCTAGTTAGTCTCAAACTGATTTCTAAACCGTTGAAAACTGCCTCCTAGCTCAGAGCCTTTTACAAGTTAGTTAGACAGTACTAGTTCATGTGTGTCATATACTGTAGATAGCATTGTGCTCATTTCAGTGGAGTTATTTAGGAGTCTGTACTGATTGGCTAAACTGTATGTCTGTCAAAAGCACTGAGATAAGAGGGCAGTCTACAAAAGCTTAGATACAAGCTAATCAAAGAGGTAAAACATATATTAATATAACAGTGTTGGTTATGCAAAACTGGGGAATGGGTAATAAAGGGATTATCTATCTTTTTAAACAATAAAAATTCTGGTGTAGACTGTCCCTTTAACATCTCCACCAGTTGGCCGTTTAAAATCATTCTGAACGAGTTCGAGTAGTAGGCCTCTACCGTGATCACAGAAAAACCTATATGTAAAATCAGTGTTTATAACTGAAAACAATGTTTTCCTTTAACAGTGATTTAAAGGTATATGGTATATGAAAAGGTGCTATAAATATGTATGTAGTATGTGTGCAGTGTTTTAAAATTATATATCAATACAAAATCATAGTTTGAAAGTAAGTGAAGAACTCCACTATCTGACCTTTGGCTTAGGGAACCTTCGGTTTAGCACACTTTTGTCTTGAGCTTGAGCGATAGCCGACATGAGTACCTCCATAGCAGTCTATTATATGAGGGATTTAGCGCACCTGCGCTTTCTGACATCTAAATGTTAGCGTGCCCTAGACTTTCAATGAATTCAATATATTAATTTCATCTTGTACTATGAGCGCAAAAATAAAATCTCTTTTTATATAAGTTGAGCAATGTTGGCCTATGATAGCTCTAATATTCTTACACTCCACTTATAATCTTTCTAGAGTAGACTATTATGTGAAGATTAATGGCAACAGGGGTTATTTAGCAAAAGGATTGTGTAACATTAGTTTACAACTTGTAATGATTACATGATCTTTACAGCTATCACAACTTTGTTATATTTGTTGCTACACAAGCAGTTTTCGGGACACTATTTAAACAAAGAATTAGTTGGTTAAAGGTGAATGTATCAATTCTAAAATTAAAAGGTAAAATACGTAACAAAAAGTATCACACAGACACTTAATAAAATCCTCAAGTCTAAAAATTTCAGAAAGGGAAGAGTGATGCATGATATACAGGTCATGACTATTTGCAGGGAATGATGTATAAACATTCTGTATGCTCTTGGAAGTTCAGAAAATGTGAATTGGGATTAACTGGTGCCCTGGGAGCAATTTGTGGCAAATAGGGCAGTGTGCATTCTTCCTAGTGCATAAAACATATTTTCAGACAATAAATCTGAGGTAGAGGTATAGGATATGTACCCCTAGCAGTGTACCATTAGGACCCTGGTGACAAAGTTATCAAACGAATAAACACACCCTCCGGGAAAGAAATGCAGCTCAACAACTGTGCCAATCTAAGTTGGGTCCTATCAACTAGAGGAATTGTCTGTTTCTTGAGCAGCTCATAGAGAGCATGGAGAGTTGCATTGGTCAAGCAATACATTTACGCTATTTCCACATGATATAATCACTGAATAAACAATTCTTGGCATAGATTTGAAAGGACTTCTGGCCCTATGGGCCTAACACCATTTGCCTGAGCTGTAGTCAAGAGCCAACTGCTTTGTATTATTTGTTATATTTTACAAGTAAGCACCTGAGTAGATGTCTAGGGAAGGCAGATTTGTTATATTGAAGTTGTGCAGTATGCTGTCACAATAAAGCTGGTAATCATATACAAGCAGTCTTTAAAAGATGAAGAATATCTTTTCCATCAGTTTGTATTAGAAAGAGCTAGCACTGTGCTGTCAATCCAAAGTTTTTAGTTCATTTTCGTTTTATGAATATCAAAATAATGGTGAATTGTAGTGTTAGTGAGGTCCTTCTGTTTTATCTATGCAAATCCCTTGGTGATTCTGAACTGGGTTATATCTAGTATCAAAACAAATTATACCTCACTTACAATTCTAACAGCCATGCATGTATGTTACAATAATCCCTTTTTAATACAATTAATATACAATTTAAAGCACTTAAAAGAATGTTGATAATCACCTTAAACAAAAAAATAATTGGATGACAATGTATATTTCCATGATAATGTTGCTGTTAGATATTTTCATTTGCAAATATATAGATTTATTAAACATGGCACTAGATTAAAGGGACATAAACCCCAAATGTTTATTTCATGATTGAGATAGAGTATACATTTTTAAACCACTTTTCAATTTACTGCTATTGTTTAATTTGCTTCATTCAGTTGTTGAAAAGCATATCTAGATAGGCTCAGGAGCTAGCTGCTGATTGGTGGCTGAACTTGTATGTCCATTTTCATTGGCTTACAAATTTGTTCAGCTAGCACCCAGGAGTTTATTGATGCTTCTTCAATAAAAGATACCAAGAGAAATAAGCAAATTGATAACAGAAATCAACTTCAAAGTTGTTTAAAAATGTATAATCTATCTGAATCATGTATTTGGTTTTATGCCCCTTTAATATTGAACAAGATTTCTTCAAAGGATATGAAACAGTATACCTTTCGTAAAAAAATAATATTTTAAATCAAAGTAAGCATACTGCCTACAGCCCCTAAGGCAGAACATGCTGTGATCTGAGATGTCATGGCAGAAAATGCAGCATGTCTGCAGAAAGAGGAGTACACATGCAGAAATGTTTAGCATTTTCAGTCTGCAGCACTTCTCCACATTAGACTGTCCTCTTCAATTAAAGCTGTGTTCTGGCTGCACTATGTAAGTTTTGCTTAACACAGAGCACCCAGAGCAAAGTGCTGTTTGAAGAGAACAGTCAAATATAGAGCAGCTCTGCAAAGCAGCAGTGCAGTTATCGTTGACTAGCTCTCAGGGATTTTTTCAACCCTGCCCTCTAACCTTTCCAGTCTTCAAAGCTGTGATTTCTGAATGTAAGATGTTCTTGTGAGCAATGCACCTTTTTTATTACTATATTTCTTGTGATGTTAGACCAAGAGAAAAGGAAACACAATTTAAAAACTTTAAAAAAATATTTTTTTGTCTGCAACTAATTTGCAGTTCAATTTTCAACTGCTGCACTATATTATAAAATGCTGTCACAAATGTAGTTAAAAATCCTTTTTAAATTATGAATAATATATATTGCAATGCTTTCTATTAAATATAAGCCACTGCTTAGTGCTTTTTTATTACAACAATGGAACAGCCTGTTTTATATCCCTTTAAAAGCTGTACAGTTAAATTTTAGAATTGTATTTTTTTTATATATTTATGGTTATGGATCATTCAAAATATGAACAATGCATTTTCATTTTGCTGAATTCTACTTTCCTAACCACATTTGACCCAATTAATGTTATTGCTTTCTTCTACCTGTTTGAAGTAGATTTTTTTTTAAGTGTGTCTATTCATGGGTGTTCCAATTTAATGAACATAGTCTGTTAACATTTAAGAATGAAATTACATAAACTCACAATGACTTCTTTATTCAGTGACATTCATGTAAACCTATATATTTTGGAAAAATCTTCCTTAATATAAATGAAAACCTACAGGCGAAAAAGTAATAACACTCATATATATTACAAACTAGGATATCCGTTGTACAATTGTTAAATGACTTGAAGGTATTTGGTTTAAGGGGTTGTTGGATCAGTGGTAACAGATTTGAAACTGTATATTCTGTTAAAATAGGAAGACCTTTAAAAAAATAACGTGATTGTCTTTGAATTAGGAACGTCACTATCAAAACAAAATTATAACTAAGAAATATGTTTTAATTACAATGAATAAACTAATTAAAGATAGCACTACTATAACAGTCTATTAGTTTCAGTTCACATAACTGCTTAATGTTAAACGTTTTGGTTGCTTCATTGCTTGTAGGCACCGTCAGTAAATGAAAATGCTGAAACTTTGAAGTAAATGAGTTATTTCTGAGTTATTAATCGCTAAAAAAAATTATAATGTGTTTTTTTGTGTGAATAACAATCAGTGGTTGAGGAGATATAAAGGTTTAAAGTCAGCTGAAAAAAATCAATACAGGGATTGGTTTACGGCAGGTTATAGTTCCAGATATTATCATCATTTATTTGCATAGCACCACCAAACTCAGTTTCCAGCAGCATTGGTATTTATGATGCTGTAGCCACAATAGGCAGCTGCAGCAGTGTCCGGTAGCCTGTACCTGAATGTGAGTAGAAGTCAGACTACACATACGCACATGTAAGGACTGCACTCGAGCCTTTAATTATAAAAAGATTTGTTTGAGGGTGCAGGCAGTCTGGGAGATGCTGGGGCTAGGATTAGAACTCTGCACTTCTTGGTGCAGGCCCAGGTCTTAATTGGTGAGCCACTAGAGTACTCTGGTACTGGTTCACAATAGTATTGTCTAGATATAAACCTTATGTTTCATTGCACCTACAGCTCCCAAGTGTGTTGGGTTTACCTTGTTACCTCACTATTTAAGGCTGCTCCTCTTTCAGCTCAGGGTTCTCTGACATTCTTTCATGGTGGGAGTATGGTTGGTAAATGGAAGTTTAATATAATACTGCATTACCTGCAGCATCAGAAGGAGCTGAGGCCTTCTTCTTTATTTTAGCCTTACCCCATTTGGAATATTACATTGGATGCAATAGCAGAATAACTGATAAGTGAGAACAACAAGTCTCTGTAGAAGTGCGCAAATGATAGCAGAGTCTGGGAGTAAGCAGATTCAAAACGGATCAGGCAGCACTCTTATAGGCGGTAGATGGACATAGGAAAACCTGTAGAAACAGATGAGAGAGGCGCCTCATGGGACAAGTATCGTCTAAAAAACCCAATCGGAGATACAACAGACAGGTCCCACAACTGTAAGGTACTCACAAAGGTGGCGGTACAAACGTGTACCAAAGCGGGCAGGACGGAACCAAAAGTCACCCATCAGACAAGCGTGGACTCGGACCACCAAACAGACATCACTCCAAGGACAGCGTCAGAGCGGAAACCAGCAGAGGAGCCAATCGGACAAGCAGAATCTCAGCAATGGAACCTCCAAGGAAACCGTCAGGACAGGAAACCGGACAAGTCGCCAGTGGCAGACAAAAAAGCAGTCAGGCAGGTGTGAGATACTCAAATAGATTTAATGAGTATAAAACAGATAAAAACATGCGTACAGGAAGAGTGGTGTATCCTGTACTTAAGTGGCTGCAAAAGACAGACAAATATTTGGCACTTGAGCCCTTTTTTTCAACTATATCACTGATATGGCATTCACACTATCTGATGAGAACTGGGAGGCTGAGCTAACAGCGTCACTGTCTATGTCAGGTCTGGAAGAGAGTCAGTTAGAGAATAATGCACCAGTCAACATATATGGGGCATTCAAGAACTATAAGAAACTTCTAGTGAAACAGGTCAAACTCAGGGCTGAGACTTCCAGCCTAGAGAACTACATTAAAAATAATATCATACCTAGGGGTCTACGATTGAGACTAGACCCCGGGACCAATCTTAGGGAAGATGAAGGAGGAGAAGCATTCATGGAGGACTGGAATTCCAGCCTAACAGAGTGCTCCATCATTTTGATGGGTAAAATGGTTAAACGTAATAAAGAAAGACTGGATAAGACAATTACACAGGCAGAGGAATGCCTAAAAGTAGTTAACACTTTTTCTAACAACCATAATTTTGCAAAACTTAATGAAGAAATTAAAGAACAGATTGCTAGATTACAAAATGACATTAAACTAAGGAAAGGCAGGAAACTTTCCAGAGACAATGATGATTACAAGAACAACAAAGTCTACAACTATCTGTCAGTAAGGGGGACTTACGACTCTGGCACAGATGTGTCTGATGTAGAATCAGAACATCATAGATCAGTTACAGAAAAATCACATGATTTTTTAGGGGAAGGAGGAGAGGAGGTAGGAAGAGAAGGTGGAGGAGGGAAAAATTCAGACTCACAAGAGAGGAGATATCCCTCCAGACAACGGAGGCAACAACAAAATCGGGGGAATTTTGTGAGGGGCAGACCCCAGCGATTCCGGGGACGCAGGGGATATTAAAAACAGCAGAAGAAGGCCTCCAGATAATAAATTTATCTTCTTTTAAGTTAAACCTCGCTCACATAGAGCAGTGACGTGCAGTGAGGTCAGAGGCAGGTGAGGCACTGGCTAGGATATGCCTTCATTCTTTAGATATCCTTTGTTGAAGAAATAGCAATGTACATGGGTGAGCCAATCACATGAGGTATCTATTGTGCAGCCACCAATCAGCAGCTACTGAGCATATTTATATATGATTTTCAACAAAGGATATCAAGAGAATGAAGGAAATTAGATATTAGATGAAAATTGGACAGAGGGGGTGGGAGAGACAGGGAGAGAGAGAGATAGACAGAGAGACAGAGGGGGAGAGAGAGACAAAGAAACAGAGGGGAGAGAGAGAGAGAGAGAGACAGAGGGGAGAGAGAGAGAGAGAGAGAGAGAGAGAGAGAGAGAGAGAGGGGGGAGAGAGAGACAGAGGGGAGAGAGAGACAGAGGGGAGAGAGAGAGACAGAGGGGGAGAGACAGAGGGGGAGAGAGAGAGAGACAGAGGGGGAGAGAGAGACAAAGAAACAGAGGGGAGAGAGAGAGAGAGAGAGAGAGAGAGAGAGAGGGGAGAGAGAGAGAGAGAGAGAGAGAGAGAGAGGGGGGAGAGAGAGACAGAGGGGAGAGAGAGACAGAGGGGAGAGAGAGAGACAGAGGGGGAGAGACAGAGGGGGAGAGAGAGAGAGACAGAGGGGAGAGAGAGAGAGACAGAGGGGAGAGAGAGAGAGAGACAGAGGGGAGAGAGAGAGAGAGAGGGGGGAGAGAGAGACAGAGGGGAGAGAGAGACAGAGGGGAGAGAGAGAGAGAGAGACAGAGGGGAGAGAGAGACAGAGGGGGAGAGAGAGAGAGAGAGGGGAGAGAGAGAGAGACAGAGGGGGGAGAGAGAGACAGAGGGGAGAGAGAGAGACAGAGGGGAGAGAGAGAGACAGATGGGAGAGAGAGACAGATGGGAGAGACAGAGGGGAGAGAGATACAGAGGGGAGAGAGAGAGAGACAGACAGAGGGGAGAGAGAGAGAGGCATACAGAGAGGAGAGAGAGAGAGACAGAGGGGAGAGATGCAGGGGAGGGGGAGAGAGACAGGGGAGGGGGGAGAGACGCAGGGGAGGGGGGAGAGACACAGGGGAGGGGGGAGAGACACAGGGGAGGGGGAAAGAGACACAGGGGACTGTTGCATAAATGTCAATGCATTCCCAAGCACGATATGGATAACTTTAATCTGAATTAGTAGCTACAATAAGTGAATATAGGAAAGAGACTAACACAACAACAACCGGCCAGGGCGGCAGGGCCAGTAGTACCATAATAAATATAAATACATTAATACAGGTCAACAGTTAGTCTCAGAGTCAGTCAGTCTCAGTATAAATTATGTTATGTCACCGTCGTCATCAGAGTCCAGTGAAGTCCACCAGGCGCCACCATATACACAATAATAGCGCGCCCGCATATCCTGGTGCTGTTACAGCTTAGTATTAGGATAGCAACTTGCAAGTTTTGATTAATAAATGTATTTTGTGTATGACATGGTGGTCAGTGTTGTAACTTAAGTTACATTTATTAAGCAAATAAGCACAAAATCACAAAATGGCTGCTCATTAAAATATATTTCTTATTTTAATATATTTATAATAGTAAAAGTTACACTACTGAGTCAGTAGTGTAACTTTTACTATTAATAAATATATTAAAATAAGAAATATATTTTAATGAGCAGCCATTTTGTGATTTTGTGCTTATTTGCTTAATAAATGTAACTTAAGTTACAACACTGACCACCATGTCATACACAAAATACATTTATTAAGCAAATAAGCACAGCACTAAATCACAAGATGGCTGCTCATTAAAATATATTTATTAAGCAGCCAAAGTTGGGAAGTGAAACAACAACATACTACTTAGATATAGATAGCATAAGCATAGCCAGCAACTTGAAAGTTTAATAAATGTATTTTGTGTATGACCTGGTCAGTGTTGTAACTACTTACAACACTGACCGGGTCATACACAAAATACATTTACTAACTAAGCAAATAAGAGGATCAGACTGCGTCACTCACAACACAAGTGTTGAGTGTTCCTAGTTGAAAACACAGTAACACACAGGCACTTCAAATTTAAGCAGAGGGGGGGCAGGCCAGGCAGGCACCCACCACTACCCGGTCCAGACCCAGTATTTTTTTAACTTACAGTATACTCTCTGTCTCTCTGTACAAGACGCTTGGGGTTAACGTTGTATAACTTGTAAGTTGTACACTTGTAGTACAAGTTTCCAACTTACAAGTTATACAACGTTAACCCCAAGCCTCACAATAAAAAATATATATACATAATATTATATGATATAATATTATTACAGGCAGCAGGCTGTACTAGTACACTAGCTACTGAGATCATCACACTATCACACACGGCTGTCATTCTTTATGACTTACTTGTGTGAGTGTGACAGACTCAGTGTGACCCCACTTTGGCTCCTTCCTTCAGCAGATGAGTGCGGTACTGCGGTGACACTCAGGCTGAGCTGAGCGACAGGTCCTCGCGGTCAGGCAGGGGCAGCAGCTGCGATATGCGGTGTCTGCAGTGTGAGAGAGCAGAGAGTCTATAGAGATCGGGCAGCCTACTCCGAGTCCTCCACTATTCGCTACTTGGCTGTTGGCTCAGAGGTGTCAAGCAGGAATGAGTGGCACTCTGTGACTGGCTGTTGTTCCCGCCGCCGCCGCGCTGCTCTTCCCTTGCGCATGCGCAGAAAACCTCCGTCTCAGTACTAGTGCAGCAGGGCCAGGGAGTCAATCAACAGTAAAACCAGTGTTGATTGGATGAGCGTGAGCCGGTCTCCCAGGAAACAGTCGAGGCCTCATGAGAGATGCCTCATATAGTTATTTTCTCTGCCGCGCTGCTCCTGCAAATCACCACCGGGTGATGCTGCAGAGCAGCTAGATATCAAACACACTAGAAATATTGCGCAATAGAGAAACACCAGAACCCAGTGCCTCTCTATTGCGCAATATTACTTTGACAAGTCAAAAAAAAAAAAATTTCACTTTTTTTTTTTTTAAATAAAAATCTCTATTTGTTTTTATTTTGGCCCAAATGGCAGGTGCGGCACTGCCTCACCTGCCTCCAATGAGTGCACGTCACTGACATAGAGGTACTTAAAAAAGGTCTTTCCTTCTGCCCCTCAAATCACCTTGATAAGTTAAATTTTATAAAAGACCTCCACCTGTTTGCCCGAAAAATTGTGCTGTCACAATTAATGAAGGGCAAAAGCAAACACCTTGTGGACGATGTCGCCATTACTTTGGAGGACAAGTCCACGTTAGAAAATTTACAAAGCCTACTAGAAGAGAATGAAGGAAGCCAATACGTTTCTACCCAGATTAAGGATCTTCCTCACTATAACAAAACCACCTCTAACTTTAAGGCAAAATCAAAATATATGCCGCAACTATCAATGGTGCCAGCAGTCAATATTTTTGTAAGACAAGTTGAGAAAGAGGTGAATCGATTGTCTTTTACAGGAATTGTTGATGATAATTTAACAAAACCTGAACGCAAAGCACTCAGTGATCTCATTAATGCAAAAGGATTTCTAATCAAGCCCGCGGACAAAGGTGGAAACCTAGTCCTGTGGGATGAGAATATGTATGTCCTAGAAGCAAAACGTCAACTTCTGAATAAGAAGCACTACAAATCATTGACGTATAATCCAACATCTTCCCTACAATTCAAGCTTTTTAATATATTGAAAAGGGCAAAGAATGATGGCCTGATTACTACTCCTGAACAGAAATATCTTTAGCCTGAGCATCCAATAACACCTGTCTTCTATTGTATTCCTAAAATACATAAGAATGCTAACCATCCACCTGGCCGCCCAATAATTGCCGGCATTGGCAGTTTAACTGAAAATCTAGGCAATTACGTAGATTACTTTCTTAGGCCATTTTTGAGTACACTACCATCTTACATCCTGGACACGGCAGACTTCCTAAGGAAAATCGATAACCTGTCAGTCCCTCCAGGTGCTATCATGGCCTGCTTGGATGTGGAAGGACTATATTCGTCCATTCCACACAATGTTGGTTTGAAGGCATGCCACCACTTCCTTGCGATGAGAGGTACACAAACGCAACAGCACACTGACTTTGTCATGGAACTGCTGGAGTTCATCTTGACAAATAACGTGTTTCTTTTCGACAATAAAGTATATGTTCAGCAGCAAGGGACAGCTATGGGGGCAACATGTGCCCCCACATATGCTTGCCTCCATTTGGGAGCCTGGGAGATGGAAGATGTCTACCAGAGCCCTCTCTTTGAGGAGAACATCCACATATGGCTTCGATATGTGGATGATATCTTCCTCATATGGGAGGGCTCTGAAACAGGCCTTTCTGCTTTTGTAGAAACTTTGAATAAAAATGATAAAAATATCTATCTCACACTGCAAAGCAGTAAGGAGGAAATATCCTTTCTGGATATCAAGATTAACCTCAATCAGGGCTCTATTGTGACTGAGAATTTTCACAAAACTACTGCAACTAACAGCTTGCTTCTTGCGACAAGCCACCATCCTGACCATCTCAAGAAGGGGATACCTAAGGGGCAGTTCCTTAGACTACGTCGTAACTGCTCCACTAAAACAAAATACTATGAGCATGCCATAGAGATGCATCAACGTTTTCTAAACAGGGGTTACTCTAAAAGAGTTGTCAACAGAGCTCTAAATGAAGCAGCTCATCTGAACCGAGAGCAACTTCTTATACCCAAGCAAAAAGCTAAACAGGGTCCAATCAGACTAATAGCGGATTACAACTGTCACTGGAAAGCCCTGAGAAAGATACTGGAAAAAAACTGGCACGTCCTAACGAGTGACGAAGGGGTATCTAGAGAAGTAGGAGATCACCCCACAATCACTGCCAGAAGAGCACCCAACCTGAGAGACAAATTCGTGAGAAGTCAGTACATGTCACTCAAAAAACAAACAGATTGGCTTACCACACATAGATCCACTGGAAACCATCCCTGTGGAAGATGTGTGGCGTGCAAATACATGGTGAAAACTAAAATGTTTTCAACCCACACAGGCAAAATATACAAATTAAAACACCACATTACATGCAGTACTGAAGGGGTTATTTACCTCCTCTCCTGCAGTTGCCCACGTTTTTACGTGGGTAAAACCAGGAGAGCCATAAAGGACAGGATAACTGAACATAGGGATGACATTAAATATAAAAATCCCAAGAGTAATGTGGCCAAACACTTTGAAGAAATTCATGCCTGCAATCCTGACTCCCTCTCATTCGTTGGTATTGACAGAGGCAATAACAGAGGGGGTGACAATGATAAAGTCCTCCTCCAGAAGGAATGTAGGTGGATTACGATCCTACAAACCCAGACACCCAATGGGTTGAATGACAGGATAGACATGGCCTGCTTTCTATAAGGCATGGATGTCATTTTAACCCTACTCCCATTCCTCGCTTTCAGACATATGTTTACCATACAGTGACATAACAATTACTCAATTGAGTACTTTTTTAAGGATGGGATATATTTGGAATCCTTTCTTACACTCCTATATTAGTCTTACACACTTTTAATATAATACAATTTTTTCAATTGAGTATTCTAAATTTAGGGCCCCTATTGCCGTAGACTTCATTTGGTAATTTTCTTATATTTACCTTGTATTATACACGACCAAATCATGACTTGTTTTGTACATAGACTAATATCTTTCCACTTAGGTTTATAAGCCAGGTTTGCTATGTTTTCAATATTAGTAATGTTAGAATTCAGATAATATATAGTGAGTTCACTTGTTTTTAACTATCTTGTTTAGCATTATGGAGCTTTAAAGCTTTTCAACAGGGGCGTGTATTCTTCTAAGTTTAAAAGGGAGAGGAGATGCTCCCTACGTCATTACGCCCTGACGAAGCCCGACACACCCAGCGGGTGAAACGCGCATCGGCATTGGACAAGCTGACACGGAACAGGTGGTTTGTGTGAACGCCACTGAACACAGAAGCTTTGCAAACTAACGCTTACGAAGGATCTCCTGTAAGATGTTCCTGGGGAACTACCAAGGACTATCCACTATACATAAGTCCTAGGACTGTACAGGAAACAGGTCGTATGCTACTATATTCCTTGCCTGATAGATAGGCACATCTATATCAGATCTGGATATTGCTACCCGGTTGTGAGGGTTAAACTACAAGTCACAAAGAAATACCCACACTATGCTAAACTAACAGGCAGTTTTCTACTTTGCACTTATGCTTGCCATCTTTATCATGAACTTTCCATCCTCATGCATTAAAGACTGCTTGTAAGGGACTGTCTAGCGACTAACAGAAATATACGCTACTACCTGCCTATCACTCATTTCTGCTGAGCTATTTTCTTCGCTTACGTTTACACTGTTTGCTGCTTGCCTACTAACAGACGAATGTACATATTTTGAGATACATTATCAATAACTACTTAGATCCCATTAATATACCTGCTCGGCATTAAGCCTTATGTAATAAGGTGCCGTATGCAGCAGGGTGTAGTAGTTTGATAAGTGTGTCTTATTAATATATCTCTGCTTATATATTTATGTACACTATAAGAATATGCCTTTTATGTACTGCACATAGTTGTACTATATTTTTTTGGGCGCAATGTCAGGATCTACTTAGATCCCATTCCTATACCTGCCCGGCAATTAACCTTATATTTGAAGGTGCCGTTCGCAGCAGGGTGTAGTAGTCTGACAAAGGCTTCCTATGAAATATATTCATTTTACTGTTCATACAATGAGATATCCCTGTCTGTCAAGATAACAAACAGCAGATTAAGCTACCTGCTGTAATTTTGGTATACCTTTCTAACTTTAGGTTAGTAAATGTATCAGGTTCATGCATTCACATTAACCCCTGACCGGTCAGGTTTGTATATTCATTTTGTGTTTATTAATTTTTTGTTTGTACATTTTTTGGTCCATTGTATATAGACATATTGTATGTGTATATCTGAGACAAAAAGTCTCGCTATATCAGTGCCAGAGATTGTCCTCTCTTGTTGCCACATAAGCTTATTTTTTGGATACTCCTTATTTTACTTTGATGAGCTAAATAAAATATATTTTGAAAAGAGTGCTGAATTCCCTGTCTTTCATCCTGATATACTTGGTTCAGGATTTCTTCTCTTTCTTAAACCCATATAATATATATGTACGGATAGATAAAGAGATACATAGATAGATAGAAATATCTATTTAAAAATACTTATATTTCCCTATATGAAAAATATTGGAAATGCAGTAAATACACATTTTACTATGACTGCAAAAGGGCTCCAATGCATATATATATATATAATGTTAACAGTTTCGGGCATACACCTGTCCTCAGTCATGAAAAAACAAAAAATCTTACCACCATATAAGTGCTCCCCACCTTCATCCGAAACCTGTGCTGCTCTGCCACATCCGGAAACTCTGCAGCATTCAACCAGTGCCACTGTGCATGCACCAGCTGCGCTACGGAGCGCCATCTGGGCCAACAGAAAAAGTTAAAATGCATATGTAAATAAATACAAAACATGCTAATGGATTATAAACTAATAATCAAAGTTTAACTGTCAGACAATATGTCAGGATTTAACTTAGGTCGGCAATATAATTTGCTTAGGGAGGCTCACACAAGTCATAAAGATACAATTGACTTTTACTAATTCCTATGAATAATCATAGTGTGTTAAGCACCGGATACAATAGAATACTTAGCTAAAACTGTCACTATTACAATGCTACATTTATATATACTTCAATGTAACCAACAATCATCCTCTATTGTGGTCCCCAGGTATAAAGGAAACGGGTTAGTATACTAATAGAATCATAAGTAGCAATGGAGAGCAAAATTTGTATTCAGCCCTTTTGGCACCAGGATATCATGGATATATATCCATTTTTATTCTCTTTGAAGAAGCATCTTGCCCCTATCACTCCCTCTAGTGGGGGCAGGGATATGATCAATAATGATATATCTAAGATCAGATACAGAATGACCCTGGGCCAGAAAATGTCTAGCCACAGGCCGATCAGCACTGCCAGACACCAAGGCAGTACATATAGCTGACCAGTGATTAGCCATCCTTGTCCTGAGTTCATCTTGGGTCTTGCCTATATAAAATTTTCCACAGGAACAGTGTAGCTTGTATATTATATGTGTAGTAGTACATGTAACCCTGTAGTTGATATCATAATGCTTATTTCTCCATGGGTGAACAAAATATTTGTTCTGCATTAATGCCCTGCAGGTTACACATCAACTGCACCTATAGCAGCCATTACTCACAGTGCCTAGTCATGCTCTACTGGTGTAGCTCAATTTATTATCAGTGCATAACAACTGATCTTTTAGGGACCTTCCCTTCCTATACCCTACCATAGGACTGTCAAAATTAATGAAGGGTAGACTCTCATCAGTTTTCAATATATGCCAGTTCCTTCTCAGGATATTGGGTAAACCCATCATATCCAGAGTAAACTCTGTGGAGAACAACTTGTTGTTTGGATCCTATATCTTCTTCCCCAGTGCCTGGTCCTGTGTCATCATCATGGTCTCATCAAATGATTTTTGGAGATAGTCCTTGCCGTATCCCCTCTGCTGTGGTAAGATTTTTTGTTTTTTCATGTCTGAGGACGGTTGTATGCCCGAAAATGTTAACATTTCTGTTATGCAGTAAAATCGTTGTTAAAAAGCAGAGAGTGCCTTCTGTTATGGAATTATTGTGCATATACTGTAGTTTGAGGAGCACCCTGGGAGTTGTTATATTGCACGAGTGCTGGGTTCTATTTATATTTTTTATATATATATATATAAATATATATATATATGTATACATATGCATCTATGTGTTTACATGTCTATATTAGTCTGTGAATTCATATATATATATATATATATATATATATATATATACACACATATTTAAACATTCTAACACCTGAGACATCATATCTTTGAGCCCTTATAACTTTTAATGCAAATTTTTAAAAATAAATGTATGTTTGATGTGTTTTGTGCAACTTTTTTGTCTCGCATAACAGTTAACCAGAGCTCTGTATTTGCGCTAGCGCCACACACGTAAAATTTGATTTTGCTCGAGCGACCCTGTTTACTTTCAACTCATAATATGCATGCTATTTCCGCTGCGGGCAAAGAGCCACAAAATACCCAATAGCGCTTTTGCTAGCTCATCACTCGTAATCTAGCCCTAAATACGTAGTTAAAACACGTTATGAAATATAATACATTTTTTAAGATATTTGAGTGGAAAGGGCTCCAAAGTGTATATATATGTGTTTATATGTATATACATGTATATACAGTATATCAGAAATCAAAATATAAACCTGTCAAATCACAAACAATAATTAAATACAACCAAAGCAAGATCCTCCACATACATAGTTACTACGAACAATGTCCCTGAGTTGCAGTACAACGGTTCAGAAGGTAAGTCCCCATCCTTTCAGTCACATCGCAATGTTACGTATCCAATGTATGTTTTGCCCATAGGCACTTGGCTTTGTCAACCGTTCTGAACTATTGTACCATAACTCAGGGACATTGTTTGCAGTGACGGTCTATGTATGCTCTTTCTTTGGTTGATTTCTTGATAAAAAGCCTGGTGATTGAAAACAGTTGTTGATAAAAGTCATTTGTTTTGAAGCAAGCAAAAGGTTCCACTTTTTTGTCTCCACAATGGAGTTTCAATGAGCTTTTAAACCCAGAGCTTGGTCATAAGCTCTGAAATATTCTCTTATTCTCTTCAAGCAACATCTCTGCAATCTCTGACTCATTTATGCTAATAGAAATATAGAGACACAAGCCATTTATTATTTTCCATATCCTTTGAGTGCACATTATCACATTGATTGTATTATGTGTATTATGTATTATTGTATTGTATTATGTATTATTGTATTGTATTATTATGTATTATTGTATGATTGTATTATGTGTATCTTGTGCATTGGAAACATTGTATATTAAGAATTTCTGGGGAAAAGCAAGCGGGATACTTGCCTAGATGTACTAATTTCCCATGCAAATATTTACATTGATTTAATTTTGAGACATGGAGGATTTTAATTTCAGTTTTTTATCTACCCCCCATAATTTTAATGAATTTTGGTTTAACTATGAAAATAGCTTTTCCAATGCAGCAACCAGAAATCTATCTCCTACTGATGAGTTCCAAAAAGAACGAAACAGGCTTGTCTAGTGAGTTATTTCTGGTTTGCTGTCATAATCCTGTTTAAAAGGATCGCTGTGTCAAAACAGTATTTTTGAAGCAAAAAAACTGAGAATTTGCATATCTAATTTGCATATCTTACCGACAATTCTCTTGTGCATTGGAAACATTGTATATTAAGAATTTCTGGGGAAAAGCAAGCGGGGATACTTGCCTAGATGTACTAATTTCCTATGCAAATATTTACATTGATTTAATTTTGAGACATGGAGGATTTTAATTTCAGTTTTTTATCTCCCCCCCATAATTTTAATGAATTTTGGTTTAACTATGAAAATAGCTTTTCCAATGCAGCAACCAGAAATCTATCTCCTACTGATGAGTTCCAAAAAGAACGAAACAGGCTTGTCTAGTGAGTTATTTCTGGTTTGCTGTCATAATCCTGTTTAAAAGGATCGCTGTGTCAAAACAGTATTTTTGAAGCAAAAAAACTGCGGATTTGCATATCTAATTTGCATATCTTACCCACAATTCTCTTGTGCACTGGAAACATTGTATATTAAGAATTTCTGTGGAAAAGCAAGCGGGGATACTTGCCTAGATGTACTAATTTCCTATGCAAATATTTACATTGATTTAATATATATATATATATATATATATATACACAGTTGTGCTCATAAGTTTACATACCCTGGCAGAATTTATGATTTATTGGCCATTTTTCAGAGAATATGAATGATAACACAAAAAATTTTCTTTCACTCACGTAGCGCTAAAATTACTAAGTGTGCCTAAATCATGCGATCACAATACGTTGTGTTTAAACAGCCCATTTGCATATCATATTAGAAGACCAGTAAATTAAGTTAAATCCACTTCAGTGTATACCATATAGTAGATAGAAAAATAAATATATATACTGGAAAAACAAACATACGTGCTTTCCTTCGTTGGTGGGTGCAAGAGTATATTATTCCCTATTATACGATTACTCGTATTTGAGGGTACTAGACATCATCATCCCACAACTTTTCACTTAGTTCTATATTTAGTGCATAGGCATTAAGTTGACTCATACATTATACATACTTTGACTAAATCAAATTAGAGAACATAACATTAATTCTTACAGTAATGCAATCGTATGTGCTATTTCAACTGCTGACATAATTATGCCAATGCTATATACTTGTTTAGATGTCCCAGACGTATTGTTGTCTTGAAACTTCCTTTATACTAGAACAATCCCTATAAAGCATTATTGGGAAATAGAGTGGGTATTAGTATTCCACAAAAGACCATGGCAAGGTAGACATATTAGGTATATAAACATGCAAATAAATGCTTAGTAATTTTAGCGCTACGTGTATTTTTAATAGTAGCATCATCTTAAGCATGTTATATTTCCTAACTACAGAATTCTTGTAAGCCTATTTGTCAACAGCTACGATACACTATATAGTATTCTCTTTATCAGGCATTGGCATTGAACACACGCCCACATACTAACTTATCACAAGGAGATGGGAGGGGTTATTAGCCAACTATCCTATCATAAGGAAGGAGAGGGGTATTACGTTTCATTCCGGGATAGGTAGGAATATTAACCAATTGGTATTTAAGTGGTGTCTAATGTCGGCTCGGTTTGTCCGCATTTAGTAAATAATAGTAACATTGAGAAAGGCATATTACACGCCAAAACACTTTGGTTTGTGTATTTTACCGGTTCTCACACCTCTGTCACTTGATGCCGATGTATGCAGTTATCGGCCAGGAAACAGGGAGGTGTGGGACCGTATGAATGTTGTTTTTAGTGTGGTGGAAGCTGTTGTAACAGGATAACCTGTACAATTTTATACCAATATATTAAAAGTTACATTTTATATTGTTAAATACTAGTTAGAGGGCGAGTGCTACAATCCCTTTCTTTGCCCCACTTCTTCTTAGTGGGGTTTATGTTGCACATTCATCTCCACAACCTAAGCCACAAGGAAGATTGTGGTCAGAAATTACAAGCAGTCAAGCCAAAAAGAAGCATTGTACTACTCCAGCTAATCCTGCAGACACTACCTGAAAACTTACAGAGTAAGTTGTTAACAACGGAATTTATAAGTACTGATCTACAGTTACCTTTATTTTTCAGATACCTTTGCAATGACTGTTCAAAAATGCAAATATATATAAATAATAAAACATGCTCACTATGTTGAACTTTGGACTTAATAGGTCAAATTATATGACCCAGTTTTTTCTTAACTTTAATTACGTTTGTACTAGTTGAAAATGTTGTTCTGTTTAATTTTTTACATGTTGCAACGTTACTATTGTAGTTATGTTAATCAAAACCTCTACAAGAGATGCATAACTGTGAATGTTTTTTTTCCTGTAAGAGTAAGCTCTGTTTTACCTCCCCCCACTATGTTCTTATACTCTTTCTTTCAAAAACTTCCCTCCTAATTGTGAAGCCTATAAATGTTACATTAAATGTAGATTATAAGACATACACATAGACAACCTAAAACGAGGTCAGCACAATTTACACTACTTACTTCAAATTTTAATGCATTGGAAAAGGCTTTAAAACAAAATACCCACTCTCAACAACTCCTATTGGAATCACAAGAGGCTAGAGAAGCCCTCAACCAACACCTGATTAACAACGCACACATGCGCTCCCTCACTACCAGGTCCAAATTTTTTATTGAAAGCAATAAAGCGGGTCGTCTCATGGTCCGTTCTCTTAAAAAACAGCGATACAAAACTTTTATAACCAAAATTACAGATTCTTCTGTTTATCACATACCGCAAACAAGGATATTGTTAACCAATTCGCTCAATATTACACTTCCATATACAATTTACCAACTGTACAACCTAAAGTCAAACTTAAATTAATAAATGACTATTTAGCACAAACTCAGCTCCCTACCCTATCTAAAGAAGAATGCGATATTTTAGACTTGCAGTTCTCCTTACAAGAAATTCATACAGCTATAAAAAATCTCCCACAAGGCCCCAGGCTTAGACGATTTCACCCCAACATTTTTCCATCTATTTAAATTACAATTAAATCCACATCACCTCGAACTATATCACTCCCTAGACCATAATTGCCATCTAACCCAACCCCTCCTCAAGGCCACAATATCTGTCATTCCAAAACCCGGCAAATCAACCAAATCTGTATCTAACTACCGAAACAATGGGAGGGCAAACAGCGCCTAAGACTATGTACCGGCTACACTATTAAGAAGACCCCCTACTCGGTCTGGAAGAGATAGCAGTGAAAGATAAATAGGAGCGCCTATGGCTTAGGTACAATCAGGAATCACACTCTGGGTGGGAAATATACTTAAAATAATTTATTATAACATCCAAACATGAAAACAGAAATATGGAATTAAAACTTATATAAAATCATGAATTAGGTACAACCTTTAATCCTAATATAAAAGATACTACTTAAATGAATCAATTTTTCTTATGATTTACGTGAATATGTGGAGGGGATTGTTTCCTCCAAATGAGCAAGGTTATTAAACCAAACACTGAGCTTCCACAACAATTAGTCAATATAAGTTCACACCGTATATTTCATTGGTGCGTGACAAAGATAATAACAATCAGTGGTTCAAAATTTTATAAAAAATCGATAATCAAAAACTGTGATAGTAGTGGTAAAATATGTGTTAAAAAAAGAGGGATTACAAAAATAGATGACAATAAAAAATCCAAAAATTCCAAAATTCTAAAAATTCAAAAAATCTTAGAAGAAAGTGCAAAAAATATAGGTATGGGACAAAACCGGTTTGTCAAAAATAAAGTGAATAAAATGACAAAGTGATGTGCATAAGAATGATCAATGTATGTGCGTTAAAAGGTGATAGTGATACTTGACTCTAATAAAACAATGATAATTGACTCAAATAAAAACAATTTGCTAGCAATGGATAAGTACCCAATGTTGAACTTTACAGAATAACTTTTGCAATATTATCACATAAAAACATAAAAACATATATAAAAAACTTAATAACAATTCCTAAAGAATGTTCCCTAAAAAATTGTCCAGTTTAATAGTCCAATATTCATGGTCCACACTGGTGGGGGACTGGAAGGAAAAAGCAATAATATCCTTAAAAACTGTCCTGACCCAGAATCCTAGTATTTGCTGGATGGACCTGAAATCAAAAACAGAAAGATACCTCACATAAAGGGTCTCTTGGGTGAAGTCTAATGGTCATCAAACTTACCCCAAAAGCCAAAAGTCCTGGTACTAATGTAGCCTCACAAACCTCTACGCGTTTCGGCCCTGCAGCGGGGCCTTTTTCAAGATAATATGAGGCTATGATTGACTGACAGTCAGTCAATCATAGCCTCATATTATCTTGAAAAAGGCCCCGCTGCAGGGCCGAAACGCGTAGAGGTTTGTGAGGCTACATCAGTACCAGGACTTTTGGCTTTTGGGGTAAGTTTGATGACCATTAGACTTCACCCAAGAGACCCTTTATGTGAGGTATCTTTCTGTTTTTGATTTCAGGTCCATCCAGCAAATACTAGGATTCTGGGTCAGGACAGTTTTTAAGGATATTATTGCTTTTTCCTTCCAGTCCCCCACCAGTGTGGACCATCAATATTGGACTATTAAACTGGACAATTTTTTAGGGAACATTTTTTAGGAATTGTTATTAAGTTTTTTATATATGTTTTTATGTTTTTATGTGATAATATTGCAAAAGTTATTCTGTAAAGTTCAACATTGGGTACTTATCCATTGCTAGCAAATTGTTTTTATTTGAGTCAATTATCATTGTTTTATTAGAGTCAAGTATCACTATCACCTTTTAACGCACATACATTGATCATTCTTATGCACATAACTTTGTCATTTTATTCACTTTATTTTTGACAAACCGGTTTTGTCCCATACCTATATTTTTTGCACTTTCTTCTAAGATTTTTTGAATTTTTAGAATTTTTGAATTTTTGGATTTTTTATTGTCATCTATTTTTGTAATCCCTATTTTTTTAACACATTTTTAACACATATTTTACCACTACTATCACAGTTTTTGATTATCGATTTTTTATAAAATTTTGAACCACCGATTGTTATTATCTTTGTCACGCACCAATGAAATATACGGTGTGAACTTATATTGACTAATTGTTGTCGAAGCTCAGTGTTTGGTTTAATAACCTTGCTCATTTGGAGGAAACAATCCCCTCCACATATTCACGTAAATCATAAGAAAAATTGATTCATTTAAGTAGTATCCTTTATATTAGGATTAAAGGTTGTACCTAATTCATGATTTTATATAAGTTTTAATTCCATATTTCTGTTTTCATGTTTGGATGTTATAATAAATTATTTTAAGTATATTTCCCACCCAGAGTGTGATTCCTGATTGTACCTAAGCCATAGGCGCTCCTATTTATCTTTCACTGTATCTAACTACCGCCCAATTTCATTGATAAATATAGATATTAAATTATACGCTGAGATTCTTGCAACAAGAAACAATAAAATTCTCCCCACCCTAATTCACACCGACCAGGTAGGCTTTGTCTCCGGAAGAGAAGCCAAGGATAATACTATTTGTGTATTACAAACTCTGTTCACTGCCGTCACCTAGAAAACATATCCAATTCTGCTTTATACAGATGCATAGAAAGCCTTTGACAGGGTGGATTGGGATTTTCTCTGGTCCACGCTGTTGAGGTTTGGATTTTCTAAAATATTAATTGACCATATACAAGCACTATATAACAACCCTTCCATGAGAAGTAATGCCAATAACACCCTATCCCCAAAAAAATCTATAAGAAATGGCACACTCCAAGGCTGCCCCCTCTCTCCACTACTATTTGCGTTGGTGGTGGAGGTATTAGCTACACGAGATATAACTGATAAACAGATACAAGGTATCACAATATGGGATATCACAAGGTGTTTGAATTGAAAGGCTACTGTTTTTTTTCCAATCCCTGTATATATATATATATATATATATATATATATATATATATATATATGGTCCGGGACGACTATAAAATTAGCCCTGGTAACTTGGGCCCAGGAAAGCCTTTTTCCTGTGCAATCTATAAAAACATAATTTTATTTAAAAGCAGGGTGGCCCGGCATCAAGTAGGAGCTGCGCTTCTATGAAGACACCGCTTCAAGTCAGCAGGGAATCCGGGTGGGTTCTGGCCTCTGCATGTCATCAGGTGGGACATGCAACATGTAGGAGCTGCGTTGCCTTGCCCCTGAGACACCATTGCTGGAATCACAGTTAGAATGCCAAGAGGGAGTTCCAGGTATATTAAAGTGTGTTGTGTGTGTGTATATGTGTGGTGTGTGTGTATGTATGTGTGGTGTGTGTGTATGTATGTGTGGTGTGTGTATGTATGTGTGGTGTGTGTGTATATGTGTGGTCTGTGAAGGTGAGTGTGTGATTTCCGAGCTATGGTAGGAAGGGCCAGATTGTCAAGGACCGATGTAAAGGTGGAATTATAGTGTTAGATAGGTTGGTCATGGCAGGAAAATTAGGAGATGGATGAGAGGGGAAGTTCGAGAGAAATAGCAAGCTGTTGCTGGTCTAATGACATAATGCTTCTATGAAGTTTGGTGTGAGGGGTAGAAGGGGGGAGACTTGTAGAGAGGGATGAAATGTTGCAAGTGAGGAGATGATGGTCAGAAATAGGAAAAGGGGAGTTTGTGAAGTCTGAAATAGTGCATCAATAGCTAAAGATCAGATCAAGGATGTGACCATCTTTGTGAGTGGAGAGTCAGTCCATTGTGACAGACCGAAAGAGGAAGTGAGTTATAAAACAATAAAAACATTTTATTAATAATTATATGACTCATTTTTATCAGACAGTATATATATATGAGTATAACAGTTTATTTTAATGTATTTATGTTGCGTTTGGTGCACATTTTTTATGTTTTACTCTTTACGCCAGGTCTCCACTCGCACAAACCTGTTGTGTGCTAATTTGCTAGTTTGCGCTCGAGCTTACACATTTTCTTGTAATACACTTGTAACTTAGAGCACTCACAATATTACAATATTGCATCTGCGCAATCGTTAGCCACGCCACTTGTAATCTAGCCCAAAATGTTAAAAAGCATAGAATTTCTTGAATTTCTAGTCAAAAATGCTTTTAATCAATATAAGCTTCATTCCTCCCAGAGCAATTGGATATATTATTCTCAGTGCAGAATTAAAAGAGATATATATATTAAGCAGCAATGTCTTGAGGAAGATACTAAATTGGCCAATCGTTTTAGAGGTCATTATGGTAGTTCAGCCAAATACCTGGCCAGAATTACCAAAAATAATAAAAGCAGAAATTACATTCCAGCTATTAAGGTTGCACACCAGAGATATACAGACAATAATAATATCAGAAAAGTTTTTTTTGAATATTTTCAAGAACTATATAACACCCAACCGATAGACAATTCTAATAAACACTTTTTTTGGAATAAGATTTCCATCCCTCAACTTTCTCTCTCAGATGTAGAAATCTTGAATGCACCTATTACTAAGGAAGAAATATTGTTAACAATAAAAAATGCAAAATTGAACAAAGCTGCAGGGCCAGATGGGATCCCGGTAGAATTGTATAAAATACTTATGGAAGAGACAAGTAACTTATTAGTGGCTATGTTTAATAATTATTATATTACTTCTTCCCCTATATCAAATCTCTTCTCAGCAGCTAATATAACCCTTATCCATAAAAAAGGTAAAGACCCTGAGTACACAGCTTCATATAGACCTATATCTGTCTTAAATTCAGATTATAAATTCCTTTTATCTATCATAGCTAATAGAATGAACACATTTTTGCCTAAAATAATCCATATGGATCAAACGGGCTTTATTAACGGACGTACTGTAACCTCTAACTTACGGAAAGTTGAAATACTGTTAGATTTTTTTTGGAATCAAAATCTGACTTCAAACAATGATAAGCTTGATAAGGATCTAGCTATACTTTCTATAGACGCCGAGAAGGCATTTGATTCCATATCATGGGATCACCTGCTACATTCTTTAGAAAGTTTTGGTATTAAAGGTCACTGCTTAGATTTCATAGCCAAGATCTATAAAAATCCATACTCAGCACTTTTGATTAATGGCAATCTTTCCAATAAAATCGTGTTAGGGCGAGGCACCCGACAAGGCTGTCCTTTGTCGCCTTTATTGTTTAATATTGCAATCGAGCCTCTAGCAATCTGGCTCCGTTCAGAACTAGTTGGGATGAGAGTGGGCACAATGACGTTCAAAATCTCTCTCTATGCTGACGATTTGCTAATTTTTTTAGAGGATTCGATAAAGTCTATTCCAAAAATTCTTAATTTACTTTCAACTTTCAGTTCATTTGCAGGGTATAAGATAAATCTCCAAAAAAGTGAACTTTTATGGATAAAAAAACATAAGGGAAGCTGTACTGATCACCCTTTTAAAAACACAGATAATATCAAATATTTGGGTATTATATTACATAGGAATCCCAAGATGTGGTATAATTTAAATTTTAAACCGGTTTTTGAGAAAGCCATTTCAGATCTTAAAAATTGGTTGTCATTTCCCCTTCCTCTCTCGGCTCGAGTTAACCTAGTTAAAATAATTATTTTTCCACGGATACTTTATTTACTGCAAAATCTTCCATTATTCATTCCTAACCAGGAAATTAAAAAATTCTATACTGCATGTTCACAATTTTTATGGAAAGAACGAAAGCCTCGTATCTCAATTGCTAAACTTTGCCAAAAAAAGAGAAATGGTGGACTGGCTTTGCCAGATATTAAACTTTACAACTTGATGACTTTAACCAAAATAGCTATGGGTTGGTTGATCAGTTCAAACAAAATTTTGTCTGCAGAGATAGAGAGTTTATTTATAGCTCCCTTCTCCTTAAAAGCAATTTTGCATTGTTCAATTAAAAAACTCCCATCAAACATTTGTAATCTTATATCCTTTAAGAATATAATCATAGCATGGCAAAAAATTTGTAGTATAGGCGATGTAGATTTTAGATTCTCAGCGTATTTACCAATTCAAGGCAACCCAGAATTTACTCCAGGAAAGGAATTAATGAGCAAATATATAGTATATGGGCCCAAAAGGGCCTTAAGTATATGTACCAGCTTATTAGTTCTTCAGGACAGATATTCTCTTTTAATGATCTAATGGATTCATTTGATTTACCAAAACATAGTCTATTTGCATATTTTCAAACCCGGCACTTTATTAACTCGCAAAATTGGGATAGTTGTATTGATTTACGATGGTCAGACATTAATGAGTGTATTAAAAAAGCTGTTGCAGGCAAATTTACAATTTCTCTTTTATACAATATAATGCTTGCAAAACAGGGCCAAATTTCTTCCCAAAATTTGGTCTCTTTCTGGTGTCAACACTTCCCTCGATTTGAATTAATTAATATCTCTTATAGTTTTTCTGCACTGGAGAAATTGAATGTGTCAATTGCATGGAAAGAATCACAGATTAAATTATTACACAACTCATATTTAACTCCCCTCAAAATGTCTAAATTCTCTTCTTCAATACAACAATGGTGTCCAAAATGTCACTTATCAAATGCGGATATTCTACATATGGTTTTCTATTGCCCCAAAATAAACCAACTGTGGGGCAAAGTTAACCACTGGTATAATCGGCAGTTCCATGATTGTTTTAAAATACAAGCCTATCATACAATCTTTTTGATACATCCGAACCTAACTAGGGTTAAACCTAAAAATATCAGGATATTAAATACAATAATTATGGTAATTAGTATTCTGATATTGAAAAAATGGAAAGACAGATTTCCTCCCAGATTCTCTCACTTCCGTAACATGTTGCTCCAACAACTTGTGTTTGAATCACATAATACAATTTTACAATTTAAAGATAGGGCCGAGGTATTTGTTAGGAATTGGAGTCCGATAATTAATTTATACTCACTTTCCATACAGAAGCGAATATTAGCTCCCTTGTGCTCTACCGATACTTATAGAAACTTTTTTGCCCACTCAGTATGACAGTTAGCATCAGAAAATTTATTTTAACGGCCATATATTGAGAGGTAGAGGGGTGAAGAGAGAGGTACCGGGGTTTCCTTCCTTCCTTCTTTTCCTTCCCCCCTTTTTTCCAAATTTTTTTTTTTTTTTCTCCCTTTTTTTTTTTTTTTTTTCTCCCTCTCTTGTTTTTTGTCTCATGTGTTTTTTTGTTATTTATTGTTATGTGTTTTTTATTTCATTAGAAAATCTTTCCAACAAGTGCATCTTTTCTCCAGGGCTATAACCTAGGTATCTATTAAGTTAATTATCAGTACTACTAGGAATTTAGACATTAATTTTTTTTTATTTTTTTGTTTAAATTGGGCTAAGAAAATACAGGATGTATTTTTGTAAGATGTAGAGAGGTATAATCTATATTTAACATATGTATCTGTTCGTTATTAATTCTTTATATTTGTAGAGATATGAATGTCAAGAAATTGTGTGGCCTAAAATGTAACCTTGAGTTGGGTCAAGAAAGGTTCCTTTGCATCCTATTGTAATGATTTATGTTAGTTATAGTTTCAAAAAGGAATTTTAAAGCTAAATATGTGGTTAGAAAAAGAATATGTAGCACTATGCTGGGTTTCTTTTTTTTATGTTTAAATCATCCTGTGAGATGTGTCAATGTAATAATTTTGCCCAAATTATGTTGTTGTACATTGTTGGAAAATAATAAATAAATCTATAAAAAAAAAAAGAATTTCTTGAATTTCTCACCAACCCAGATAATTTAATACTATATCATATGCACAATATATTATTTGATGGGGATTTTAGGATCTTAATTTTTAAATTTCACTAGTACTTTACTTATAACAGACTACTTCATAGATTAATCATAATTAGAGCAACAAATACTGTTGAGAGGACATTTTCACTGATTGAAACCAGCATGCTGCCCCGGGATAGGCAAGGACCAATGCTGCGGCGGACATTTTCCGAAGTACAGACCTTAGTGAAGGACACCAAGGTACATTTCAAATTAAAAACTTAAAAAAAACACTCTCTTTGAGTTTGCACATGCATGGGATAGGCATAAGACTAGATATAATATAAGGCCAGAAACTAATGAAAGTATTCAGAAAATTGGGCAGATTTGATGGGCCGAATGGTTCCTATCTGCTGACACATTCAATGCTTCTATAAGTCAGGACTCAGGAGAGCGTCACTTTGCTTCTTTGGAGGAGCCAAAGTCATACAGTTAGTATAGAATTCACAGTTTTTAAGTTGTTGTAAGTTGACGCCAATTAGGGAAAATATGTAACAGAGTTAGCCTTGAGAAGTCAGCAGGGGGCATTTCAAGTTCTGAGAATTAGAAATTGCTCCGTTTTCAGAGCAACAATTACATTAAAAGGGGGCAAATTAAATAATAAAAATATACTGTTGGCGCTCTACAAATAACCGATAATAATAATAATACTACTAATAATAATAATAATAACATACTGCAAAGTAGTTTAATTTTGTATAACTAAACACTTTATATAACAATCTCAAGGTGTTACTGTGTGACAGGGGTGTACCTTTAACACAAGCAAAAATATTTGAAGTTAAAATATTTCTTAGATATATGTTTGTTTGTTTTTGCTTAATGTCCTTTAACCATTTTCTTTTTTCTTTTAAAAAAAGATGGGGTGTATTCATTTTTATTCTACTATAGTATTATTGCTTCATTTATAAATAAAAAAAATTAATTAGAGTGAAATTATTTTATTTATAGATAAGCAAACAATACTAAATACTATAGTAGAATAAAAAAAAAAAATATATATATATATATATATATAAAATGTAGAGATTTCTATAGATGTGATATGACTGTGATATATGCACATATTCTAGTTTTAATGTGATATTTATCTCACACAACAGCAACACACAGAAATGTAAAATTACATTCATAGCATGCTGCTGCATTCACAATTCCCTATCACATTTATAAATCACAACTGCAACTGATAGTGATATACATAAATTAATGCTCACTGAGTATGCAATAAAAAGCCCTGTTTAATAAAAATAATATTCTGACTGGAATCTGGTTATTCTTTAAGTGCTGATTGATGATGACTTGCTGTGTATTACATACTTCCATGCAATATATATAAATAAATATATATATATATATATATATATATATATATATACTGTATATATATTTATATAAATTATATATATATACAGCATCTCACAAAAGTGAGTACACCCCTCACATGTCTGTAAATATTTTATTATATCTTTTCATGTGACAACATGAAGAAATTACACTTTGCTACAATGTAAAGTAGTGAGTGTACAACCTGTGTAACAGTGTAAATTTGCTGTCCCCTCAAAATAACTAAAAAGACAGCCATTAATGTCTAAACCATTGGCAACAAAAGTGAGTACACCCCTAAGTGGAAATGTCCAAATTGGGCCCAATTAGCCATTTTCCCTCCCCATTGTCATGTGACATATTAGTGTTACAAGGTCTCAGGTGTGAATGGGGAGCAGGTGTGTTAAATTTGGTGTTATCGCTCTCACACTCTCTCATACTGGTCACTGTAAGTTCAACATGGTACCTCATCGCAAATAACTCTCTGTGGATCTGCAAAAAAGAATTGTTGCTCTACATAAAGATGGCCTAGGATATAAGAAGATTGCCAAGACCCTGAAACTGAGCTGCAGCACGGTGGGCAAGACCATACAGCGGTTTAAAAAAGGGGAGTGAACCAGGAGCGCTACAGCTAAAGGTGCTAAAAAAATAAGACAATATGTTTGATACTTGGAAATATGACAGGACAATAACGTATCTAAAATGAGACACAATTTAATTGACAAAAATAATAACAAGTAAAAACGGACGTCTCCGTAAGTAAAAACTTCTTAAGTTGCCGCCATATAAATATTGCAATAGCAGAAAGAGTTCGTGGTGCAAAATAGAAATAGTCCAGTGTACACTTACAATTGCTCTATTCCGTGTTGGTTTGCTAGCAAACAAGGGCTTACCCCAGACCTTCCACTCGATGTTCTCTGTGGGTAAGTTACAGCCGTTAGCGCGATGACGTCCCTTATGTGGGCGCTGTCCCAGACGGGCTCTCTGATTGGACCAAATTCGGAACCAGCCGACAGCGGTAATAGTGACTCTTTTAGCTATGGTATAGCAATCCTCCAGTGACAGATACCTGCTCTTAGTGCTAGATAGCACGCAAGGTACAAAATAAAGGCTGTGAGCGGACTTGATTAGGAGTTCAGAGAGTTAGTTGCAAGTCTTTCCAATAGCTAATTATATTAGCGAATTTGTACAATCCTCAGTGAACACTTTGGTAGCTCCAGCTACAAGTAGTAAATCTTAGTGGTTGTTGCAGTACATCAACGCGTTTCTCCCTTTACAGGGCTTTCTCAAGATGAATGATCTGCAACAGGTGTATCTCCATTTAAAGGTATAGCTTGCTTCTCATTGGTTATACCACACCTGGGAGTATTACCTAAGGCGGTCTTTAAAATTTAAGATGGTATTGGCAAGCAACTATATAGAGAAGAGTAGTCTCTATCACTAATTTTCACAGAGCTCCCTTAAAAATGATCCCTATAGTTAATATTGTGTCTATTTATACAATTATTTTTATTAAAGTTATGTACTAAAACATTTATTAAAAACAATTAATTAAAAACAATTAATAAGAACATTTATAAAAAACAATAATTAAAATTAAAAACAGTGAGTACTTGGAGCATAGTAAAGATAGTCATATTGTGGGTCTAAATTGATACTATATGTGTAATATAATAAGGTGCAAAAACGTGCATTACATAGCTGCTATTAGTCAAATAAAAATGGGGAAATATCTAGTTCAGAATTTAGACCAGCCGGGAACAGAGTGTTATGTTTATAAATCAATTCAGCCTCTTTGATTTTCAAAAATTTTTCTAAATCCCCCCCCCCTCCAATTCTGCTTAACTTGAAGTATACCCCAATACTTTAAATCTTTGGTATTGCCCTTATGTACAGATTTGAAGTGCCTATATAAATTAGTGTCTACTATTCCCTTCTCAATGCATAATAAGTGTTCTCTTATCCTGTCTTTGATCATACGCTTAGTCTCCCCAAAATAAAACAAATTACATGTGCATTTAAGAATATAAATTACCCCCTTTGTAGTGCATCTAATGCATTGCTTAATAGTGATTTCTTCTCCTGAATTTGGAATGGTAATAACTTTCCTTTTATCACTATGTGTACATGCCTTGCATGAATAGCAAGGAAAGAAACCTGATATTTTTCCCCCTTGTAAATCTTTTTGTATGAAATTTGGTTTCTGATTTGTCTCACGTGAACTAGGCGCAAGTATTGTTTTAAAATTTTTTGTCTTTTTAAAAATTAATCTGGGTTTGTGAGGGAGTGCATCTCCTAATATTGGGTCAGCTTTTAGGATGGCCCAGTGTTTATTTAAAATTCTTCTCATAATGCCACCCTGCGCTCACTGGTTTTAATATCTTTTGATTTGTTTCTGTTTCCCATCCAATGAGCAGCGGGTGGTGTGTATTCTACTAAAGTATTCTAGACCTAATTCAGTCTCTTGTGATAAATTCTTTCTAAATATCGTCACTGATTACATTTAACACTGTGCACTTTACACTTTTTAAATCTTCACATAGAGCATCTTATGTTTTAATATTCAACATTATTATATATATTATATATATTTTTAATAGTAGTTAGAAGTGATTCACATTTTTATATAGATCCTTTATTCACACACTATGTCCTCCCCTTCCAATATGGAGGACATTTTCTCATTTAGAGAACACCTGTATAAGGAATTACACAATCACAAAGGAGATGATAATAACACTGATTTGGAATATGAAAGTCTAGAAGAAACTCTAATTAAATTAGAAAAACTCCTAACTAGAGAATTAAAACAAAAAACTGAGATTATTTTTCTAAATAAATACACTGTGAAAAATTTAATCCCAAAGGGCCTAACATTAACTAAAACTTGTGCTTTTCCCCTTAAAGAAAATTTCCAAAGAGAATGGGAAGAAGTACTATCTAAAGCTTCGGCTGATCTAATGGAGATACTAAAAAGATCTAGGAAGGATACTCTAGTAGATCTAGAAAAAGAAATATTAGAAATTAAAGATAAACTTAAAGATAAGAAATCCTTATCTTTTAAAGAAAAACAAAAAGACATGATTGAAAGACTAAACACTTTAAATAAGGATATTTTGAAAACCAAATGGAAGAAATTAGAGAGAGATACTAAAAAACCGGATCAAAATACTAATAGTGAAACTAATTTGAGGGAGTCTAATATCCCTAAGGAGAATTGGACAATAGTCAACCATAATAAAAAGAAAGAAAAAAGGGATTACAATTCCTTTAGAACTAACACCTATGATTATAGAGAGAGAGACAATAGGGACTCAAATAGAGATCTTAATAGATCATGGAGACCGAATTACTCAAATTACAATAGAGTATATAATGATAGGTACTATAACTATAGGAACTATAATACATATGATAATAGAAATAATTATCACACTGAAGGCAGATATAATGATTATACTAATTATCCAGATAGAGAGGCACCTCCTCGTATAAATAAACCCATTTGGGACAAGAAAGAAAGATGGGAGACACCTACAAGAAATAGATACTCACCCCTTGTTCATGCAACAGAGAGAACCAGACATAGGGAAGCTGACACTCCTTTTTTAGTGAACAGCCCTCCAAGGGAGGGCACCTCAAAGGATCTTCTGGGAAACAACCAGATAAGTGTATGGGGACAATATCCGCAACAACAAAAAAACAAAAAAAGACCTCTAGAGGAACAAGAGGGAGTGGGATCAGCACAAGAGGCAAAGAGAGGGAGATAAAGATAAATGGAGTTTTTAATATCAGTAATACTACATTACAAGATGAGGAAACAAAGATTTTGAGCTATGGTCTCTCTTTTGCCCCGAGTGTTAGATTAAACAAATTCAATACGCATATCCATATAAAGAAATTTGTTAGGAACCTCACCCTTAAAAGATTTTTTATGAAAAGTCCCCTTGAAAGAATGTCCATGACTAAAGATAAAACAAAAGAGGATAAGTTTATCCATACCAGCCTAAAATCCAAATCGACATTTAATCCTGTCTCCGCTAAGGGAACTCACCTTGAAACTTTTGAACAAATGGTTTTAAAAGATCTAAAGAGTAGTAAACCATCAAAATTTATGAAAACTAACTTGACTAAAAAAGAGACCATTATTTTGGATAATTTGAAAAAGAACCATAATATAACCATCAAGCCCGCCGACAAGGGCGGCTGGATTGTGATTATGGACACAAGTTATTATGATATGGAATCTTTAAGATTATTGAATGACAATAAAACCTATAAAAAACTTGATCTAAATCCTACTAACAAGTTTGCTGCCCTTTTAAAAAGGCTTATAAGAGAAGGTAGAGACTCAGGAATTTTAAATGAGAGGGAGGTGGAATACCTGGACCCTATCCATCCTAGGGTCCCGGTGTTCTACTTCCTTCCGAAAATACATAAGAACCTCACTCAACCACCAGGGAGACTGATTATTTCGGGCATAGGGGCATTATCCTCCAATCTCTCACAATATGTGGACACTTTCCTGCAAAAGTATGTAAGGAATTTGGACTCATATTTGAGGGATTCCACCCAGGTCCTAAATATTTTGGAACAAATTGTTTGGGAGGATGACTTTATTTTAGTGACTGGAGATATTACTTCTCTTTATACAGTAATTGATCATGATAAAGGGATTGTAGCTATTAAAAAATATTTAGATGAAGATTCAGAGATGAGACCAGAACAAAAAGATTTTTTATTAAAAAGTATCTTGTTTATATTGAAGAATAATTACTTCATGTATAATAACAAATTCTACTTACAAATAGAAGGTACGGCTATGGGCACGAGGTTCGCGCCAAGTTACGCCAACTTATTTGTTGGCAATTGGGAAGAGTCTTTCTTCCAATCGGGTAACTATGGCGCGGACCTCGTGCTCTATAGACGGTACATAGATGACGTCTTGCTGATATGGAGAGGGTCTGAATTAAATCTTTTAAAATTGTTCTCGGATATGAACTCTAATGATAAAGGTCTTGTATTTACCTTTAATCACAGCAAAGATAAGGCTGTCTTTCTAGATTTAGAAATTATGGCAATTAACAAAAACATAGAAACAAGAACACATTTCAAAGAGGTTAACTCTAACAGTTTTATTCATTTTAAAAGTTGTCATCTCCAGCAGTGGAAAGACAACATTCCCGTAGGCCAAAGTCTAAGAGTAAGAAAAAATTGCTCTAGACCTTCAGACTTTGAATACCAAATAGAGTCCCTAATCGAAAAATTTAGAGATAAGGGATACGATGAGGAAGTTGTCAATAGGGCTGTAACAAGAGCAAGGAACACTGATAGAAAGAGCCTCCTCACATATAAACAAAAGACAACCAAAGAGAACTCAGATTTAATTGACGTCCCATTTATAACGGAATACAATGTAGATCATGGCATTATGAGAAGAATTTTAAATAAACACTGGGCCATCCTAAAAGCTGACCCAATATTAGGAGATGCACTCCCTCACAAACCCAGATTAATTTTTAAAAAGACAAAAAATTTTAAAACAATACTTGCGCCTAGTTCACGTGAGACAAATCAGAAACCAAATTTCATACAAAAAGATTTACAAGGGGGAAAAATATCAGGTTTCTTTCCTTGCTATTCATGCAAGGCATGTACACATAGTGATAAAAGGAAAGTTATTACCATTCCAAATTCAGGAGAAGAAATCACTATTAAGCAATGCATTAGATGCACTACAAAGGGGGTAATTTATATTCTTAAATGCACATGTAATTTGTTTTATTTTGGGGAGACTAAGCGTATGATCAAAGACAGGATAAGAGAACACTTATTATGCATTGAGAAGGGAATAGTAGACACTAATTTATATAGGCACTTCAAATCTGTACATAAGGGCAATACCAAAGATTTAAAGTATTGGGGTATACTTCAAGTTAAGCAGAATTGGAGGGGGGGGGATTTAGAAAAATTTTTGAAAATCAAAGAGGCTGAATTGATTTATAAACATAACACTCTGTTCCCGGCTGGTCTAAATTCTGAACTAGATATTTCCCCATTTTTATTTGACTAATAGCAGCTATGTAATGCACGTTTTTGCACCTTATTATATTACACATATAGTATCAATTTAGACCCACAATATGACTATCTTTACTATGCTCCAAGTACTCACTGTTTTTAATTTTAATTATTGTTTTTCATAAATGTTCTTATTAATTGTTTTTAATTAATTGTTTTTAATAAATGTTTTAGTACATAACTTTAATAAAAATAATTGTATAAATAGACACAATATTAACTATAGGGATCATTTTTAAGGGAGCTCTGTGAAAATTAGTGATAGAGACTACTCTTCTCTATATAGTTGCTTGCCAATACCATCTTAAATATTAAAGACCGCCTTAGGTAATACTCCCAGGTGTGGTATAACCAATGAGAAGCAAGCTATACCTTTAAATGGAGATACACCTGTTGCAGATCATTCATCTTGAGAAAGCCCTGTAAAGGGAGAAACGCGTTGATGTACTGCAACAACCACTAAGATTTACTACTTGTAGCTGGAGCTACCAAAGTGTTCACTGAGGATTGTACAAATTCGCTAATATAATTAGCTATTGGAAAGACTTGCAACTAACTCTCTGAACTCCTAATCAAGTCCGCTCACAGCCTTTATTTTGTACCTTGCGTGCTATCTAGCACTAAGAGCAGGTATCTGTCACTGGAGGATTGCTATACCATAGCTAAAAGAGTCACTATTACCGCTGTCGGCTGGTTCCGAATTTGGTCCAATCAGAGAGCCCGTCTGGGACAGCGCCCACATAAGGGACGTCATCGCGCTAACGGCTGTAACTTACCCACAGAGAACATCGAGTGGAAGGTCTGGGGTAAGCCCTTGTTTGCTAGCAAACCAACACGGAATAGAGCAATTGTAAGTGTACACTGGACTATTTCTATTTTGCACCACGAACTCTTTCTGCTATTGCAATATTTATATGGCGGCAACTTAAGAAGTTTTTACTTACGGAGACGTCCGTTTTTACTTGTTATTATTTTTGTCAATTAAATTGTGTCTCATTTTAGATACGTTATTGTCCTGTCATATTTCCAAGTATCAAACATATTGTCTTATTTTTTTAGCACCTTTAGCTGTAGCGCTCCTGGTTCACTCCCCTTTTTTAGTCATTTCACTTACCTATTTTGGGAAAACATAGGTATTCTCAGGAGTTTGGTGTGTTCACCCTGCGCTCACTGGTTTTAATATCATACAGCGGTTTCACAGGACAGGTTCTATTAAGAACAGGCCTTGCCATGGTCGACCAAAGAAGTTGAGTGCATGTCTTCAGCGTCATATCCAGAGGTTGTCTTTGGGAAATAGATATATGAGTGCTGCCAGCATTGCTGCAGAGGTTGAAGGGGTGGGGGGGGGGTCAGCCTGTCAGTGCTCAGACCATACGCCGCACACTGCATCAAATTGGTCTGCATGGCTGTCATCCCAGATGGAAGCCTCTTCTAAAGATGATGCACAAGAAAGCCTGCAAACAGTTTGCTGAAGACAAGCAGACTAAGGACATGGATTACTGGAACCATGTCCTGTTGTCCGATGAGACCAAGATAAACTTATTTGGTTCAGATGGTGTGAAGCTTGTACAACAGGTGAGGAGTACAAAGACAAGTGTGTCTTGCCTACAGTCAAGCATGGTGGTGGGAGTGCCATGGTCTGGGCCTGCATTAGTTCTGCCGGCACTGGGGAGCTACAGTTCATTGAGGGAACCATGAATGCCAACATGTACTGAGACATACTGAAGCAGAGCATGATCTCCTCCCTTCAGAGACTGGGCCGCAGGGCAGTATTCCAACATGATAATGACCCCAAGCACACCCAAGAAGACCACTGCCTTGCTAAAGATGCTGAAGGTAAAGGTGATGGACTGGCCAAGCATGTCTCCAGACCTAAACCCTATTGAGCATCTGTGGGGCATCCTCAAATGGAAGGTGGGGGAGCGCAAGGTCTCTAACATCCACCAGTTCTGTGATGTTGTCATGGATGAGTGCTAGAGGACTCAAGTGGCAACGTGTGAAGCTCTGGTGAACTTCATGCCCAAGAGGGTTAAGGCAGTGCTGGAAAATAATGGTGGCCACACAAAATATTGACACTTTGGGCCCAATTTGGTCATTTGGGTATACTCACTTTTGTTGCCAACGGTTTAGACCTTAATGGCTATGTGTTTTAGTTAATAATATTAATTTTATTTAGATTTATTAAAATAATATTTAAGTTAGCGGGGTGTTAGGGTTAGACTTAGGTTTAGGGGTTAATTAGTTTAATATAGATGGCGGCGGTATAGGGGGGGCAGGATAGGGGTTAATAAATTTATTATAGGTAGCGACGGTGTGGGGGGGGGGCAGATTAGGGGTTAATAAGTTTAATATAGGTTGCGGCATGGTCCAGGAGTGGCGGTTTAGGGGTTAAACAATTTATTTTATTGCGGCGGGGTACGGGATCAGCAGGATAGGGGTTAATAAATTTATTATAGGTGGCTGCGGTATAGGGGGGGCAGGATAGGGGTTAATAGGTATTATGTAGGTGGCGGCGGGGTCCGGGAGCAGCGGTTTAGGGGTTAATAAGTTTATTAGAGTGGCGGTGGGCTCCGGGAGCGGCGGTTTAGGGGGAAATACATTTATTTAGTTGCGGCTGTGTAGGGGGGGACAGATTAGGGGTGTTTAGACTCGGGGTACATGTTAGGGTGTTAGGTGCAGACGTTTCCCATATGAATCAATGGGATGTCGGGGAGCAGCGAACATGAACTTTCGCTATGGTCAGACTCCCATTGATTCCTATGGGATCCGCCGCCTCCAGGGCGGCGGATTGAAAACCAGGTACGCTGGGCCGGAAAAGTGCCGAGCCTACCTGCTGGTCATTTGATAACTATCAAAAGTAGTCAGATTGTGCCGAACTTGCGTTCAGAACATCTGGAGTGACGTAAGAATCGATCTGTGTCGGACTGAGTCCGGCGGATCGAAGCTTACGTCACTATATTCTACTTTTGCCAGTGTGTAGGGCTTGATAACTAAGGAGAATCAGCCTCGCCACAAATACGCTGTGGAATTCCAGCATATTTGAGGTTGACGGCTTGATAACTAGGGGCCTTTGCTACAATGTAAAGTAGTGAGTGTACAGCCTATATAATAGTGTAAATTTGCTGTCCCCTCAAAATAACTCACACAGCCATTAATGTCTAAACTGTTGGGAACAAAAGTGAGTACACCCCTAAGTGTAAATATCCAAACTGGGCCCAAAGTGTCAATATTTTGTGTAGCCACCATTATTTTCCAGCACTGCCTTATCCCTTTTCACTAGAGCTTCACAGGTTGCCACTGGAGTCCTCTTCTACTCCTCCATGACAACATCACAGAGCTGGTGGATGTTAGAGACCTTGCGTTCCTCTACCTTCCATTTGAGGATGCCCCACAGATGCTCAATAGGGTTTAGGTCTGGAGACATGCTTGGCCAGTCCATCACTTTTTCCCTCAGCTTCTTTGGCAAAGCAGTGGTCATCTTGCAGGTGTGCTTTGGGTCATTATCATGTTGGAATACTGCCCTGCGGCCCAGTCTTTGAAGGGAGGTGATCATGCTCTGCTTCAGTATGTCACAGTACATGTTGGCATTCATGTTTCTCTCAATGAACTGTAGCTCCCCAGTGCCAGCAGCACTCATGCAGACCATGACACTCCCACCACCATGCTTGACTGTAGGCAAAACACTTGTCTTTGTACTCCTCACTTGGTTGCCACCATACACGCTTGACACCATCTGAACCAAATAGGTTTATCTTGGTCTCTTGGACCACAGGACATGGTTCCAGTAATTCATGTCCTTAGTTTGCTTGTCTTCAGCAAACTGTTTGTTGGTTTTCTTGTGCATCATCTATAGAAGAGGCATCCTTCTGGGATGACAGCCATGCAAACCGATTTGATGCAGTGTGCATTGTATGGTCTGAGAACTGACAGGCTGACCTCCCACCCCTTCAAACTCTGCAGCAATGCTGGCAGCACTCATACATATATTTCCCAAAGTCAACCTCTGTATATGACGCTGAGCATGTGTACTCAACTTCTTTGGTCGACCATTTCTTTGGCGAGGCCTGTTCTGAGTGGAACCTGTGGACATTTCCACTTAGGGGTGTACTCACTTTTGTTTCCAACGGTTTAGACATTAATGGCTGTGTGTGTTGAGTTATTTTGAGGGGACAGCAAATTTACACTGTTATACAGGCTGTACACTCACTACTGCAAAGTGTCATTTCTTCAGTGTTGTCACATTAAAAGATATAATAAAATATTTACAAAAATGTGAGGGGTGTATTCACTTTTGCCAACCCCTGATGCTGCCCCTCATTTATAATTAGTGGTTAACCTAAATAGTACAGTAATTATTACAAGTCCAGTTGATAAGCTTAGCATAAGTGTAGTGATTCCATTCACATTGTTAAGTAAAGCCGTGTGTTTTCCTGAACTTGTATATTATTACACATTGGCAGATGCAAAGGCTTACAATAAAGCTAGATTCCATTTTGTCCCCGCTGTGGACTAGAATTTGAATTGCACACTAACTGTTGCACACAAGCGATAAGGGGTTTATCGTGGCTCTTTGTGTACGTCGGAAGTAGCGTAAAGAGTAGCTGGAAGTAAACGTGTTCACTTGAGCGCAATTGAATTTAACCCTGTCAGAATAGCGTGACTTCAGAGTTCTGGTTAATTGTTATGCGAGACAAAAAAGTTTCACAAAACACATCAAAATTACATTTAAAAGTACAGTTACACTCATAAAAAAGCTGTTAAAATATTTACAAAATAAATGTAAAGTTTTAATGTCTATAAAACAATGGGAGTTGCCATTTTATAACTTAGGTTACTTTCTCTGCTGTAGCCAATTAGGGACTGCTATAAATAGGTCACTAGATTGTGCAACCAATGGCTGTGTGGAATATAACAGGAACTGAACAGCTCACAATTTCAGAATGTAATTACAGGAAAAGAGGACAAAATAAATAATGATTGTATATTGCAGTTTTTTTATATACAGTTTATCATTTTATAATATCATCTCAAAGTGTATAATGCCACTTTAAAGGGACATAATACTCATATGCTAAATCACTTGAAACTGATGCAGTATAACTGTAAAAAGCTAACAGGAAAATATAACCAGAGCATCTCTGTGTAAAAAAAGAAGATATTTTACCTCACAATTTCCTCAGCTCAGCAGAGTAAGTTCTGTGTGAAAAGTTATACTCAACTGCTGCTCAGCTGCAGGTTAAAAAAAATATAATTAAGAAATGAACAGCAGCCAATAAGCATCAACAGTGCTGAAGTCATGAACTCTTTTACTGTGATCTCATGAGAATTCACTTAACTCTCATGAGATTTCATAGTAAACTTCCTTAAACTGAATAGGGAAATAATATGAGTGTGCACGTAAGCTCACTCCCTTAGCTGTCCCGGGACAGACATACTGATTTGCTGCTTAGAAGTCCTTTACAATGGGATGTGGCTACTGAGGATCTTTTGAGGTAAAATATCTTTCTTTTTTACATAGAGATGTTCAGGTGATATTTTCTAGTCAGCTTTTTACAGCTATGCTCCATCACTTAAAAGTGTTTCAACATTTGGGTATCATGGCCCTTTAAGTAGATGAAAACATGTAAAATCATATTTATGCAATATTCATAAGTGTTTAACTATGTTTTAATATTTATTTTAATATGTATATAAATATATATTCATATATATAAATATATATTCTTATAGATATATCTGTCTATATAACTATATATATATATATATATATATATATATACATATGAAGAGAAAAGAGCTCTACCAAGAACGAACAACATTTCATCAGCTAGTTCTATGGTGATTTACCCACCGAAGCAGCCTCTTCTAGACCAGTGTGCTTTTCACAGAGGAAAACTTTCCTGAAGTATATCAGTCTGATCCCGCCAAGTAAGGTCAGCCCCGAAATACCAGGCAATTCTCCTCTGAACAAGGAACATGAGAGAGAGAGAGAGAGAGAGGTAGAGAGAGGTAGATAGATAGAGAGAGAGAGAGAGAGAGAGAGAGAGAGAGAGAGAGAGAGATAGATAGATACGTAGAAAGATAGATAGATATAGATATATATTTTACCAAAAAAAACCCTGTCATATATATATATATTTACTGTATATATAGAAATATGTATTTAAGAATAATTATAACATATTCTGCTATGTGAAGAACATTGAAATATGAAATATTTCATGTCGGCTTAGCACACTTGGTTAAACACTATCGAGTTTGCGCACATGTAAGGGTGTTTCCCCCCCCCACTTTTCACGATCTATGGGGGAATACTTTAACACGGTTGCAACATTTAAAGTTTGTTTTTTTGTGGGTGTCGGGTTAGCATACAAATGCTTACCAACTTGCTCAAATACCTTACTTCTAGCAAAGTTAATGCGTGAGCGGGATTAATAAATAGCGCTCCACTCATAATCTAGCCTCCTGTAAGTATCAGAATACCTTGAGCATTCAGTCTTATAATATTTAGTATCCCCTTTGAGGTTTGGTAAGGCTAAATGATTATTTTTTCTTCAGATAGCCCTGGTATGTCTTTCATAAATCACAATTAAGAGAATAAATTATCTTTACAGTTCATCTCTAAAAATTACATTCAGCAGTTTAGGTGTTAATCAGTTCCGATTGGGTTTAGTCCTATTCTTGGTTTACTGCTTTGACTTTCTGTTTGTGGATCCAACTATACTGAAGGACTGAATCCAGTGTTGTAAAACTAGATGCAAGTTTTTATTTTAGAAGACGTAAAACTGTCTAAGATTTGTTTAAAATTATATGTGATATCTTTATTTCTCCTTCCAAAAGACTGGTCAGTAGCGTCATTACTCACTTATAACCCTTGACTCTCAGTAATTTGCTTCACACTCTTCAGCAACATCATAAAATCGCCCCATGGCGTCATATCATTACCTTAAAGGTTAGCTTATAGCAAGTTTTCTTTTATTTGCATGAGTACATGTTCTCCGTAATGCTTGTAACAGTATTATAAAAAAATGTCAATATTATCTACATAAAATGTGGCAATCTGCCAGTAAATTAGAAGAGAGCACAAAAAAGGGCATCACACATGGTTAAATGTCCACAGCACTGCAATTTCCCCTATTAACATTTTACCAGTGAGCGACGTTATACCAGCTGCAGAGTATTAAATGTATTTGGAATTGAAATAGTTGGCTTTGCTCATTGAAACCACCACTCATAATGAAAATTCCAGTACCTAAGTATTGGCTTTTAACATACTACTTTATAGAAACAAATAAATATATATATATATGTATTGAGCCTGAGGAGTGGGTGTTAACCCCGAAACGTTGCTCTGTATGTACTGCTGCCTTGAGTAAAAAGTGAATTTGAATTGATTTATTGAGTGTCTGCCCATTCTTTTATATATATAATACTTTAATGTCCCTTTAATCTTTCTATTGTATTGTAAAATGATGTCTATGATACTTGTTCATTATTAAATGTTACAGTTTTTATATACCCAAATAATGTTTAAAATAAACTGTTAAAAATGTGTTAAAGTAACCAAGATTGTGCCCATTCATGTTTTATTTTCCAGATTTTCGATGCCTCTTTTAAAACACATATGGGGCTTGATTAAAAGTGGCGCACTAATGATATCGCAGGACACGATAAGCGATATTGCTGGACCGTACTAACATTAGTATTAAGCTTGATAGTCCATGGTAAATCACATTAACCAGAGAAGGGTTTGCGCAGTCGACTTAGCTCTAGTGCAACCTACACTTTCAATAGACATTGTGAACGCACTTACTTGCACTCTTAATGCAAGTTGAAAGTTATAGTTTGTGATCGAGTGAAAGCCGAAACTGCGCTAGATTATTTAGTGTGACTTCAGAAGTGAAGTAAACTGTAAGGGTTAAAAAAAGTTGAACAAAACACATCAAAATAAATTGTTGTACATGTGGGAGTATATATATATATGTATATATATATATATATATATATATATATATATACACACTTTTTAACACAAATATATAATCCTAACATTATGAAAACATTTTTTAAAAAGGTTTAAATGGTATATGGCAAAATGTTTGACTGGAAAGGGCTCTAATGTGTGTGTGTGTGTTTATTTATTTTTATATATATATATATATATATATATATATATATATATATATATTTCTAAATATGTGTATGCATGTGTATTTATGTGCTTATTTGTGTAAATATGTATGTGCACACATACATACATGTATATACATATAAACATATAAATACAAAAGTATACACATTTATAGACATATGTATACACTTTTTATAGACATACGTATACACATTTTTAAATAAATATATATATATATACACACACACATATAATATATATATATATATATATATCTGTATATATTCATATAGATATTTAGGTATAGAAATATACTTTCTATGGACATTGTGAACGCACTTACTTGTACTCATAATGCAAGTTGAAAGTTATAGTTTTCCGAGTGAAAGCCGAAACTGCACTAGAATATTTAGTGTGACTTCAGAACTGAAGGAAACTGTAAGGGTTAAAAAAAGTTGAACAAAACACATCACATTTTTAAATAAATATATATATATATACACACACACACACACATATATATATATATATATTTATATATATATATATATATATATATCTGTATATATTCATATAGATATTTAGGTATAGAAATATATTTTACAAAAAATAATCATATATATATAGAGTATATATATATATATATATATATATATATATATATATATATATACACAAATGTAGATAAAGTGGCACACACCAAACAAGCAGCTACCCGGTGCACTGCAAAGTTAGTGTTGCATAGAGAAGGTATTCCAAATACACACACGGCTTCAAGTGTGTTCCAGGTATTTGAAAGCAGCAGGCAACACAGGGAATTTCAAATAATAAGCATTTAATCCAGTGCAAGAAAAACAGCAGGGCCTTAACCCATAACGTTTCGGTCTACACCTAGACCTTTGTCAAATGGAGCCCATGTGAGAGATACAGAACCCACTATGTGACTAAACATATATACACACAAATAATTAAACATGATAAGCAAAATTTACATAACCCACGCCAAACTGCCTCCTAGCGATCCTGATTCAAAGAGGGCCCCACGTGTATCGGCGTGTACGTCGTGACGTCACATGTAACGGAGACCAGAATGAGGCCGGAACCTGGAGTCATGGCAACGGTAAACAAACAGGCCGTATGCCAAAATGCAGAGTGAGACTGAGGGCTAGGGGGTGTGTACAAAAGGGTGTGTACACAGCGTAAGGCACGAGGGGAAACAAATACATAAAAATAATGAGAGAACAAAACATAAGCGAGTGACAATCTAATAAGTAAATGGGCTGTACCATGCGCCCTATAGAAAAATGCATATAGAAACTAGAAGTCAATTACATGTGTATCTTACAGAACCAATCTATACAGATATGTATCAATGGGAGACTACTAGAAATACATGTGTATCAACATATGCCAATACATTTATGAGGATTACTTAGAACACTAATAATGGGAACAATGTTCCACAAAATAGAAAAGAGGACAAGCATTAAGTCCAGTATGTAGATACCCTATGTGACATTGTGACATAGGTAACTGATCATTTGTAGCAACATCCAAAGTCAATGGTAGAGTTCAGACCTTTAGGAGCCATGGTATTAAGGTTAAATATCCACCTGGCTTCCAGACGCAATAGGGTTGATGCCCTATCACCGCCATGCCTTGGTCGTGGTACGTGGTCAATCAGAAGCACCCTCAATGAGGACAATAAATGTCCTGCTTGTGCAAAATGTCACCATACGTGGTGGTGGGAGGTCATAAAACGGAAGGCTGGAGTCTTTAGCCACTATTTTCCAATTCTCTCTGATAGTATCAGATATCACCTCCAAAAGGGGAGTATACGTAGTGACAAAGTTAATTCTCAGATCTTCTTGTTTTTCTTTATTGCGTACCATAAGACTATCACGGGTTTGATGTTCAGCAACCAGAAGCTGTTTCTCAATCAGTTGTGAGGGGTAACCACGTTGAAGGAACTTCTGAGCCATTTCAGTAAGTTGTGCTTTTTTATGATGATCATCAGTATTGTTACGAACGACCCTCAGTAGCTGCGAGGAGCTGACACCGTTTTTTTGAGTTTGGGGATGAAAACTGTTGTAGTGTAATATAGAGTTTTTGTCAATTTCTTTATGAAATAAGGTAGTGTGTAGAAAGTCAATACCCATAGAGTCAGTTTTATATATTTCAAGATCCAAGAAGTGAATTTTTTCTAAATTCCATTCTATTTTAAATTTGATAGTTGAATCTAAATCATTACGTGATTTGAACCAATGCATAAGTGATGCCGGGGTGCCTCTCCAAACGAGAAACACGTCGTCAATGTAGCGGCAGTAGAATCTGATGGAGCTGTGCTTGGGGTTGAATACATGGTATTTTTCGAATTGTGCCATATATAGGTTAGCATATGCAGGTGCCATACTTGACCCCATGGCCGTGCCCAGTATTTGTAAGAAAAAATTATTCTCAAAACGAAAAAAGTTTTTCTCCAAGCACAGCCCCAGCAGATTCATCAAAAATTCAATTGATGGGCCCGAATAATGCTCACTGTTGATCAGACACTCTTGTATCATTTTTTAGCCATGATCGTGTAGAATCACGGTATAAAGACTAACCACATCCATGGTAACCAATATATCAAGTTGTTTGTCTACTCCCAGTGTTTTAAGGAGGTTGATGAGCTCAAAGGAGTCTCTGAGATAGGAGTCAGTAGCCTGAACCTCTGGCTGCAGGAAAAAATCTATATATTCAGCCAGAGGCTGTAGTAAGGAACCCCTGGCAGAAACAATTGGTCTGCCAGGGGGGTTATCCAAACACTTGTGGATCTTTGGGAGCAAATACAAAATGGGGCAAATAGGTTTGTCCACAGTCAAGAATGACCAGGTGTCGTCATCTATTATGTTGGCTGTTAGTGCTAAGCCCAAAAGGTCATCAATGTCCTTTTTGAACCCCAAAGTGGGATTACCTTTGAGTCTAGAGTAAGTTATGCCATCAGATAGTTGTCTGTGTGCTTCAGAACTGTATGTCTCATAGTCAAGAATGACTATGGCCCCACCCTTGTCGGCCGGCCTTATGACTATACTAGGATCTTGAGAAAGATTTTTAATGGCCATTCTCTCCTGTTTAGTGAGATTATCCCGAATTCTACCAGTAGGTGGTTGAGTTTCAGAAATACTAGACAGACACGAGTGATCGAAAGTTTTAATGGCAGTGTGTGTATTAGGTGGTTCAAATGTGCTGTGTCCTTTAAAAAAATTTCGGGTGTAGTCACCTTTGTCCTTAAAGAAATCTTTAAGTTTAAGTTGTTGTTGGAATCTACCAAAATCGACATGCACATCAAACAAGGTGCTAAGAGAAGGTGGCACAAATGAAAGACCTTTGTTGAGGACACTTTTTTCCTCAGGGTTCAAAGGGCGTGTGCTCAGATTGTATATTATTGTTTCAATTTCTTGGGTGCTTTCTTTTTTGCGTTGCACCCCCTCCTGAAGTGTCGGTGCCTGGGGCCTGTGATAAAGGGGGACTCGGGGAAGAGCTAGTGCTTACACCTGCTTGTTGGCTGGTTGAGGGAGTGGCAATGTCTCCTTCAGAGGAGTCACCTCCACTGCTATCTACAGTGGTAAAATTAACCCTTCTGTTTTTTATTTAAATTCCTTCTACGGCCAAAGGGAGCACTATTATCTTTCCCGTACAACCACCTATAAACACGCTTCTCTCTATAATCGTTCTCTACAGTGGAGAATTTTTTGTTTTTGAATGTCAGGAGGTCTTGTTTGTATTTGTTCACCTGAGTTTGTAATTTAGATAGCCAGTCAGTGTCTTTATCAGCTATAAGTATGTTAATCAGTGTATCTTTTACAGTGGCAATTTCTTGTTTTACTGTTAGTTTTAACCTAGAGACCTCCTCAATGACCAAGAGCATAAGGTCATGGGAGCATTTATTCAGGATCCCACACCACTGCCTGCAAAACTCAATGTTGGTGCGCCCTAAAGTAGGGATCTTTTTTTACTCTGAACCCCCTGGGTATGTACTTTAGTTTATGATATTTTGATAGATAGACTGCGTGAAGGTGGAAGTCAATTTCTTTCTTTTCTAAGTGTAACAATTTATGAAAAATGTTAGTGGGTGTCTCACCTCTAGTTTCCCGCAGCTCCTGAATGTCGGCGTCATAGCGGATGCGTGCAGCATCTTCTTCTGTAAATGCAAAGTCCTCTATTTCTCCAAATACATCATCTCTGGTGTTATCCTGAGATGAAAATGTTGGTTCCATGAATAAAGATGAATAAATGTAGGCAAAGAAATGATAGTTAAAGTCACACGCCAAATATATCCAAAGCAGGGTATATATGGAAGCAATCACAGATGAGTAATCCACAATAGATAGCAATGCCCCTCCACAAGGGGAAGATAAATGTTAAGTAAATGGGTGCTCACTTTCAAACGAAAGTATATTCACAAATGTAGATAAAGTGGCACACACCAAACAAGCAGCTACCCGGTGCACGGCAAAGTTAGTGTTGCATAGAGAAGGTATTCCAAATACACACACAGCTTCAAGTGTGTTCCAGGTATTTGAAAGCAGCAGGCAACACAGGGAATTTCAAATAATAAGCATTTAATCCAGTGCAAGAAAAACAGCAGGGCCTTAACCCATAACGTTTCGGTCTACACCTAGACCTTTGTCAAATGGAGCCCATGTGAGAGATACAGAACCCACTATGTGACTAAACATATATACACACAAATAATTATACATGATAAGCAAAATTTACATAACCCGCGCCAAACTGCCTCCTAGCGATCCGCCTGATTCAAAGAGGGCCCCACGTGTATCGGCGTGTACGTTGTGACGTCACATGTAACGGAGACCAGAATGAGGCCGGAACCGGGAGTCATGGCAATGGTAAACAAACAGGCCGTATGCCAAAATGCAGAGTGAGACGGAGGGCTAGGGGGTGTGTACAAAAGGGTGTGTACACAGCGTAAGGCGCGAGGGGAAACAAATACATAAAAATAATGAGAGAACAAAACATAAGCGAGTGACAATCTAATTTGTCAACCACAAATCAGCCATACGGCAGGCTATCAAATCGGGTGATTCCGAGCAACCAGTCGCGAGACATTTTGCACAAGCAGGACATTTATTGTCCTCATTGAGGGTGCTTCTGATTGACCACGTACCACGACCAAGGCATGGCGGTGATAGGGCATCAACCCTATTGCGCCTGGAAGCCAGGTGGATATTTAACCTTAATACCATGGCTCCTAAAGGTCTGAACTCTACCATTGACTTTGGATGTTGCTACAAATGATCAGTTACCTATGTCACAATGTCACATAGGGTATCTACATACTGGACTTAATGCTTGTCCTCTTTTCTATTTTGTGGAACATTGTTCCCATTATTAGTGTTCCAAGTAATCCTCATAAATGTATTGGCATATGTTGATACACATGTATTTCTAGTAGTCTCCCATTGATACATATCTGTATAGATTGGTTCTGTAAGATACACATGTAATTGACTTCTAGTTTCTATATGCATTTTTCTATAGGGCGCATGGTACAGCCCATTTACTTATTAGATTGTCCCTCGCTTATGTTTTGTTCTCTCATTATTTTTATGTATTTGTTTCCCCCCGCGCCTTACGCTGTGTACACACCCTTTTGTACACACCCCCTAGCCCTCCGTCTCACTCTGCATTTTGGCATACGGCCTGTTTGTTTACCGTTGCCATGACTCCCGGTTCCGGCCTCATTCTGGTCTCCGTTACATGTGACGTCACGACGTACACGCCGATACACGTGGGGCCCTCTTTGAATCAGGCGGATCGCTAGGAGGCAGTTTGGCGCGGGTTATGTAAATTTTGCTTATCATGTATAATTATTTGTGTGTATATATGTTTAGTCACATAGTGGGTTCTGTATCTCTCACATGGGCTCCATTTGACAAAGGTCTAGGTGTAGACCGAAACGTTATGGGTTAAGGCCCTGCTGTTTTTCTTGCACTGGATTAAATGCTTATTATTTGAAATTCCCTGTGTTGCCTGCTGCTTTCAAATACCTGGAACACACATGAAGCCGTGTGTGTATTTGGAATACCTTCTATATATATATATATATATATATATATATATATATATATATATATATATATATATACATATGTGTGATTTAAAATAAAAAAACACATTTTCTCATATGTGAAGAACATAGAATGTAAACTATTCCTAATCCTAACTCACTTCGGATTTAGAGCAGTTGGTCTAACTGGGTGTCGAGTTAGTGCGCGAGTGTTAATTGATAGTTTGTTTTTTTCAAGTGCATCCCATAGAAGTCTATGGGGAGAAGAAGTTAACATGGTCACGATAGCCGAAGTCCTTAGTCTTTCGCTCGCATGCTAACTTTTTACTTTAAACTTTTACTACATGCGCTAATGCGGCCACAATATTGTTTCACTTCGAGCTTTGCACGTGAGCAGAAACATTTTTTAGCACCCTACTAATCTTGCCTATTATACATTATTAAAGTGACATGAAACAGAAAATGATTCTTCCATGACTGAATACAATTTTTAACAACATTCCAATTTACTTCAATGTCCAAGTTTGCTTAAAGGACCATGAAACCCAATTTTTTTTTTCTTTCATGCAATTTTAAACAACATTTCAATTTACTTTTTTGATCTAATTTGCTTCATTCTTTAGGTATCATTTGTTGAAGAAATAGAAATGCACATAGCTGAGCCAATCACACAACAAATCTATGTGTAGCCAACAATCAGCAACTACTAAGCCTATATATATATATGCTTTTCAACAAAAGATATCAAGAGAACGAATCAAATGAAATAATAGAAAAAATTAGAAAGTTGGGTTTCATGTACATATAATTCTTTTGGTATTTTTTTTAAGGACCAGCAATGCATTACTGGGAGATAACTTAAGTGAACACGTCGTATGAGCCAGTAACAAGAGGCATTTATGTGCAGTCACCAATCAGCAGCTAGCTTCCAGTAGTGCATTGCTGCTCCTAAGCCTACCTAGGTATGCTTTAAAAAAAACAAAAAAAAAAACAAGAGATTTAACCAAATTAGATAATAGAAGCAAATTGGAAAATTGTTTAAAATGGCACGTTCTATCTGGATAACTTTACTCTCCCTTTAGTATCGACTATGGGTTTTAAAAACACATGTTAGTAACATATTTTTATATTTATGTTCAAATCTAAAGGGTCTGTGTTCTGCTTAGAGTAAGCTGTTGGTTAGCTTGGCCTTTACCCCTGATTGGCCGCACCACGCTGCCTAAATTGACGTATAGCGAGCACCTCAAGCTGCCTGTTTCAACTCTGCAACCACTTTGGGATTGTTCATATGCACAGTAAAACCTGGAGCTGCGCTACCCTCTTCTACCCTTTGGTATAAACTTTCCACTTGGCTTGATTCAATAACACCCAGAAAGGGGGAGTGGGAGAAAATGTATGCTGCACACAGATAAATGAAAGAAGTCTATTGAATGACCCTGAATAAAACTATTGTCAAAAAGTGCACAATATTTATTAGATGTAGCATCATTCTGTGTAGGAATGTCAGTAATTCAGAGCTCAAAGCGTCCATGTGTCTGTGTGGCACATAGTCTTATACAATAAAGTCAAATTGATAATATATGTAGAGAGTTTATCTGATACTGCATACCAGCTATCCCCATAAATTAATCTCTATGGTGTGTTGCCCTCCCACTTAAAATTCATTGTGAGTTCATCTCAATCAACCGAATTCCTTCCTGAGTTATCTCCTTGTTTGATAGGCAATGTTTTAATCCCTAAAATAACTGAAAATATAGTTATATCCACAATCACCCAAAAGCAAAGGCACTGTGTGCTGGCACTCATGATATATGATGCCTTATAAGAAGTAAGACATGTCTTTAATAAATGTGTTAATATAATTGTTAATATTTAAGGGGATTGAAAACTAAAAAAAAAATATATATTTCATGATTCAGATAAAGCATACAATTTTAAACAATGTTCCAATTTAGTTATATTATCTAACTTTGTTAGTTTTCTTGGTATCATTTGCTGAAAAGGATACCTTGGTAGCTTCAAGAGCTAGCTGCTGATTGATGGCTGAACATATATGTCCATTTTCATTGGCTATTGGTGTGTGCAGCTAGCTCCCAGTAATGCATTGCTGCTTCTTCTAAGATTCAAAAATAGGGCCACTGGAGCACACCGCCTCATGGATTGAATTGACTGCTGCATTCATGCATGGAGTTTGGGATAAAAAATTGCCTGATATTTCAATGTTGAAGATTCAGTTGAGAGGACACTGTACTCAATCATATTCTGTTACCCTTAAGAAAAAGAGAATACAAGCATGTTGAATTTGTTAATGCTTGCATGAAAAAAAATGTGATGTAAAAGCCTTTTAAATTGAAATGAATACAGCTGTGTCACTTGTGTTTTTCATACGAATGCTTCTTGTCTGATAGGCACTTTCTACTAACTCACTGGCACAGGATCTGATATATTGGTTTACATGTGAAATACTTTTACCACACATTTATTTTAAGCAAAATGCCTACAATATCTTTTGAAGGCCACTGTCAATTTTTTTATTTTTATTTTACACAAAGGAGCTCACCAGTGAGCAACTTAAAGGGATTCTGAACCCAATTTTTTTCTTTCATGATTCAGATAGAGCATGCAATTTTAAGCAACTTTCTAATTTACTTCTATTATCAATTTTTCTTCATTCTCTTGCTATCTTTATTTGAAAAAGAATGCATCTAAGCTAAGGAGCCAGCAAATGTCTGGTTCAGAACCATGGACAGCACTTGTTATTTGGTGCTGTCCAATCAGCAAGGACAACCCAGGTTGTTCACCAAAAATGGGCCGACATCTAAACTTACATTCTTGGTTTTCAAATAAACATACCAAGAGAATAAAGAAAATTTGATAATAGCAGTAAATTAGAAAGTTGCTTAAAATTGCATGCTCTATCTGAATCACAAAAGAACAATTTTGGGTTCAGTGTCCCTTTAAATTGGAGAGGGACTTAAAGGGACAGTATACACCAATTTTCATATAACTGCATGTAATAGACACTACTATAAAGAAGAGTATGCACAGATAATGATATAAAAATCCAGTATAAAACAGTTTAAAAACTTACTTAGAAGCTCCCAGTTTAACTCTATTGAAAAGGTTATCTGGAACACTCACTGAAAGTGCCTGTATAGCAAAGAGAGCAGACCCCTCCCCCTTCCTCTGCATATGAATAGACCCTTTACAGAAGGAGCAAGGTGAAGGAGGTATAAATCAGTATACTTCTAAAACGTTGCTTCTTGGTTAGGAGTCTGAAAATCAGAGCAATGTTATTTAAAAATAAGTAAAACTCTACATTTAAAAAAAATACTGTATGGGCTATATAAATGGATCATCTACAAAACATTTATGCAAAGAAAAATCTAGAGTATTATGTCCCTTTGAATGAAAAAAGATATTGGGGCTTTTTTTTTTGGGGGGGGGGAGTTGGTAGACTGCCGTTGCCGTATGGGCACAACCTTCGTCAGGAAGGTCAGGAGTGAGCCTTGTGCGCATGCGTAGCACATATATTCAAGGTTGACAAGGGTGTGGGGACCTGTTTGTAACTGATAAGAGGCTCTAGGCAAGGTAGGGGGGATAAAAGCAGGGCCGGGGGGCTAAGATGGGGGGAAGTGGGACCGGAGGGTGATGGGGCCAGTCTTCAAACATTTCCAGAGCAGGTCTGATTTCCCAGTCCAGCTCTGAAAAAGATTATAATTCTGTTGCAGACTGACAAAATGATTAGTATACTTAAAGTGAAGGTAAACTTTGATGAATGAAAGCCTGTTTTTTTTAAATACTATTAAAAACAGGGGCACTTTTATTCATCAAAGTTTAGAAAGAAACAGTTTTGTTTATAAACTTACCTTTGTTCTTTTCACAGCCAGAGCAGCTTCCCCAGCAATGACTAATCTTGCTTCCTCCAATCACAATGACTCCCCTGGGGGGAAAGCCGTGATTGGAGCAAGCCGTATTAGTCATTGATGACGTGTGAAGAGAGGATCTCCGGGTGGGGGAAGCTGCTCTGCTTGTGAAAAGAACAAAGGTAAGTTTTTAATCAAAACGGCTGCTTTGTAAACTTTGATGAATGAAAGTGCCCCTGTTTTTAATATTTTTAATAGTATTTTTATAAAACGGCTTTCATTCATCAAAGCCTACCTTCACTTTAATGAGACTGAGCCTAAGAAATAAGGTCTAAAGTTGCTGCTAGAGTGAAAACTCTTTATCATGATACAGAGAACTCCCTTTTTTGTTTCTTTCAATGATCCACTGATCCAAAGAATTCAAAGGAGTGAATATTAGGCTATTTTCAATCAAGCCATATAAATGAGGGTAAAATACATCTATATTACAACAAACTCATTTTTAATGATTCCTCCTTATGCCTGCACAGTATATTTAGCCATGTAAGGAGCTGATGACCCCAGCTGCTATAACATTACTACCTATGTCAATCAGAAACCATTGTTATTTGTATTGCTGGCGCTATAGTGAAACAACCCCTAATTAAATCTAATCCATACCCTAAAAACATAGCTATCCTAAAGGATACAAAGTTTTCCAATGCTACTAACTTTAACTCACAGACCTTATAAACAGAATTTCAAATAATCCTGTGACCAAGCTCCTACCTCTTTCAGGTTTTTTTTCTAAAAACGTTGCTGGGTCCAACGACACTCGTATGAGCTGCTCTCAGGGCATTCTATAAAAAGGGACTGCCCCCACAAGTCGTGGGACAATAAGGAAAATAATACAATTTGAATTTCTTATTATAAATATGAATTTGAGTCTTTTGCCAGTGCAATGTTACGATTTCCACTGTGCACCTTAAAGGGACATAAAACCCACATTTTTTTTCTTTCATGATGATAGAGCATGCCATTTTAAGCAACTTTCTAATTTCCTTCTATTATCAAATTTGCTTTAATCTATTGATAAATTCTTTGCTGAAAAGCATATCTAGATAGGTTCAGTAGCTTCTGATTGGGTGCTGCACATAGATGCCTAGTGTGATTGGCTCACACATATGCATTACTATTTCTTCAACAAAGTATATCTAAAGAATGAAGCAAATTAGATAATAGAAGTAAATTGGAATGTTGTTTAAAATTGTATTGGCACAAAATTGCAGGCACTACTCGGTTAGTGTAAATTGTATAAAAACTTCCATTTATTGATAACGGTAGACATAGATAGTGTCTATGACTAAGTTCCACCAGGGGGCACGAAACGCGTAAGCCTGTACTTGTGTGTTTGTCCACTGTCTGGGAATAATCTATTTTTTAACCGTTATCAATAAATGGAAGTTTTTAGACAATTTACACTAACCGAGAAGTGCATGCATTTTTGTGCCTTTCCTTGGTTGTTTTTGGCTTGATCCACAGCCTGCTACTGCACTCTGGGTTAGTTTGGGAAGCAGTTGCCTTTACTTTTGTTTTTTCTGCAACGACTTACAGTCTTGACCGTGTTCCGGATTATCCCCCTTGTTAAAAAATTGTATTCTCTAGCTGAATCATGAAAGAAAAATTGTGGGTTTAGTGTCCCTTTAAGAGCTAGATTACAAGTGTAGCTGTAATTATTGCCCCCACTAGTGCGTTAACCTAGCCCTAAATCATTTAGTTCCTGCACAATTTCAATACAAATTCTTTTTTCTTAAAATACGTTTTTTTCTGAACAATGTCTTTCAATTTTTAATGCGAGTAAACAATACAATTTTTAACTGCACGTTTTTATTTTAATATTTAATTTATTTGTTTTATACTATTTTATATTAAGGTTTTTTTGGACCTGCACCTTGGCAGGTCCATTTTCCCTATGGACCTGCCAAGGTGCAGGTCCATAGGGAAAATTAAAAAAAACCCAGACAATACAGAAAAAGTCCAGCACTCACTCACAAGCTTTCAGCTAAGATTAAAAGCAAAACTGGAAGAGTAAGTTACCGCATTTGGCCAAATAGGACAAGCCCAGGTACCACGTCAAGGTCTCTTCCAAAAACCTGGGTCCCTAATACAGTCACACAAATGCAGCTTACACCTAGGGTGATTACATAAGTCCCTGAACCCGACTTGTTCCCAGTTTGTTTGATTAAGAGCTTGCATTTGTGTGCATGGCTGCATTTGTGTGGCTGTATTAGGGACCCAGGTTATTGGAAGAGACCTTGACGTGGTACCTGGGCTTGTCCCATTTGGCCAAGTGCGGTAAATACTTTGAAACACGGCAAATGCATCCTCTGGATTTCTTTTCTTATATAAAAAATACTGGGTGGCACCCCTCACTTCTAAGAGAGGAACAGAGAGTGCTGGTATTTTGGAACTACTATATATATATATATATATATATATATATATATATATATATATATATATATATATAAAAGAAATGTAAATTCAAAATACTTATTATTTCCAAGTATTAATAAAACATTTGGTTAATATACAGTATATGTGACTATTTAATGTAACTGAGCACGTATATTTTAAGTCTAGACATGGCCATATTGATTTAGTATGTATTCTAATATATTTATTAGATCTGGGAATGATATTAAATCTTATAATCTATATATAGACATATAATATATACATTTCCCATGTCTTAAGAGTCACCTTTCTATTAGGAGATCGAAAAGGATTCCAACTCATAATTACAGTATGAGATTAGTTATTATTTCAGTATTAACTTAATAAATACCTCTTTAATCATTATTTGATAATATATTTTGATTTCATATGCTGCTATTATATTGCCACATTTTTGACATCTCCAGTCATCATTATATAATTTTCTAAGTCATAAACACATATGTAATTAGAAGTTGAATTCTGTTGGAGCTAATATCATTATATATATATATATATATATATATATATATATATATATATATATATATACTGTATATATATATATATATATATATATATATACTGTGTGTATATATGTATATACTGTGTGTGTATATATATATATATATATATATATATATATACTGTATATGTTGATTGGCGTAGCCGTGTTAGTCCAGAGATTTAGATATTAAAATAACAAGAGTATTGCATTAAGCAATAATACTTTTTTATTGGACTAACTATACATTTATAAGTTGACAAGCTTTCGGAAGAATGTCCTTTTTCAAGTCTGAAGCAATACGATGAGCAATATGAGCATTATTTCATTTAATATAAATACGTTGCACATCTGTGGATATCAATTCATATTGGTGTTAGACCTTGGGCACATCTCCTTTACTTACATACAGTATGTTAGGAAAAATTAGAATTTGTATAAAAATCACATTGCTTTTTGATTTGATTAGTGTTAATAATACTAATAATGCCTTTCTTTTGTTTTTGCTGGGCTATAACCTGTACTACTTTTAAGCTTTCGCTACCAGAACATGCTCTGGAGTAAATAATTAAAAATTGTTACAGCTTTTCAGTAAAACAATAAAACTTTTAAAATAATGGTAATGAACTTCCTTGACAAGCAGATGCAGGGTCACATCAAGTCTGTTTTTGTTTCTAATTAAAACTTTTGAGCCTGGTATCCTTTTCTCCCAGATTATATTCATGCAATACAGATAACAGTTTGAGCATTGAAAAGATACTAGTGAATCTTAATAGGCATGAGTATAAGAACAGGTGCTCATTCTTACACATAATACAAGGGGTATTGTGCGCAGATATATGCCAGCAAGAATATTTGAAATTGCAATGAAAATAGTGTGTCCTTGAATATGGTATCTCTTTCAGCATATATGATAATAATGTAACAATTATACTTCATCCAAATGTTTTTATTTTAGCTAATAAGAAAATATTAATAGCACATTGTAATGTAATCTAACTAAAAAATGCGCTAATCATGCAGGGACATGAAACCCAAAATTTGTATTTCTTGATTCCGAGAGCATGCAATTTTAAACACATTTCTAATTTACTTCTATTTTCAGATTTGCTCAGTTCTTTTGGTATCTTTTGTTGAAAAACAGGAATGCAAACTCAGGAGTGTGCACGTGTTTGGAGCACTATATCGTAGTGTATTGCAAGAATGTTGTCCATTTACAAGAGCACTGGATGGAAGCACTATTTCATGACAAATAGTGCTCCAGGAACCTACCTAGGTATCTTTTAAACAAAGAATACATAAGAAAGAAGCACATTTGATCATTGAAAGAAATTGAAAACTTTTTTTTTAAATTCTATGTTCTGTATGAATCTCAAAAGAACTAATTTAAACATCAAATGAACGCAAGTTTAAAAGTGACAAGAAAAACATGAGCACTAACACTGGATGCCTGCATTGTATACTATTTAAAAGAACGCTAGAAAGCAAAAATTGTTTAAAGGGGCATGAAACTCAACATATAGGCCTCTAGTTAAGCTCCGTAATTTTCTTGCATTCACCGGCCCAATACGCTCGCCTAAGCTCGCCTCACATCGCCGCCGCAGACCTGAATACGTTCGCAAAAGTTATCAAAAAAGCTGTCAAAAAGCCGCACACCAAGTACGGGGCGATGAGCAGCGGACTGTGATAGTTATCACTCATCCAATCTCGCTGCTCTTCGGCTTTTTTACAGCTTTATTGATAAGTTGTCACTAAGCACCCACACTAAACTATACTGTTCTACCCCCTATACCGCCGCCCCTGGAGCCCCCCGCAACTAAATAAAGTTATTAACCCCTAAACCGCCGCTCCTAGACCCCGCCGCAACTATAATAAATGTATTAACCCCTAAACCGCCGCTCCCGGACCCCTCCGCCACCTACATAATACCTATTGTTCGTTCCTGTGAGTGCATTTCTCTCTGTGTGTATTTAGTCTCCCTATGGGAAAAAGGGGAAACCAGACGTGGACTCCTTGCTCAGTGTGCTTAGAGGAATACTGCTACACCTCACTGACGAGGCCCAATGAAGGCCGAAACGATCGTCTGGGGTTGCTTTGTTCCTTGTTCAGAGAGGAATTGCCTGGTATTTCGGCGCTGGACTGACCGTAATAGGCGGGATCAGACTGATATACTACAGGAAAGTTCTTCCCTGTGAAAAGCATTGCTGGGCTAAAAGAAGTTGCACCCAGGTGGTAAATCGCCATAGAACAGGCTAACAATGGTATTGAGCTGGTTGTTCGTTCCTGTGAGTGCATTTCTCTCTGTGTATAATACCTATTAACCCCTATCCTGCCCCCCTATACCGCCGCCACCTATAATAAAGTTATTAACCCCGATCCTGTGGATCCTGTACCCCGCCGCAACTAAATAAATTGTTTAACCCCTAAACCGCCGCTCCCGGACCCCGCTGCAACCTATATTAAACTTATTAACCCCTAATCTGCCCCCCCTACATCGTCGCCACCTATAATAAATTTATTAACCCCTATCCTGCCCCCCTATACTGCCACCATCTTTATTAAACTAATTAACCACTAAACCTAAGTCTAACACTAACCCTAACACCCCCCTAACTTAAATATTATTTTAATAAATCTAAATAAAAATTACTCTTATTAACTAAATTAATCCTATTTAAAACTAAATACTTACCTATAAAATAAACCCTAATATAGCTACAATATTACTAATAATTATATTGTAGCTATTTTAGGATTTATTTTTTATTTTACAGGCAAATTTAAATTTATTTTAACAAGGTACAATAGCTATTAAATAGTTATTAACTATTTAATAGCTACCTAGATAAAATAAAGACAAATTTACCTGTAAAATAAAAACTAACCTAAGTTACAGTTACACCTAACACTACGCTATCATTAAATTAATTAAATAAATTAGCTACCAATACCTACAATTAAATACAATTAAATAAACTAAACTAAATTACAAAACCCCCCCACTAAATTACAGAAAATAAAAACATATTACAACAATTTTATACTAATTACACCTAATCTAAGCCCCCTAATAAAATAATAATAATAAAAAATAATAAAAGTCCCTACCCTATTCTACATTACAAAGTAATCAGCTCTTTTGCCTGTAAAAAAAATACAACCCCCAACATTAAAACCCACCACCCACATACCCCTACTCTAACCCACCCAAACCCCCCTTAAAAAAACCTAACACTAACCCCCTGAAGATCTCCCTACCTTGAGTCGTGTTCACCCATCCGGGCCGAAGTCATCATCCAAGGGGCGCTGAAGAGGTCTTCCATCCGATAGAAGTCATCATCCAAGGGGCGCTGAAGAGGTCTTCCATCCGATAGAAGTCTTCCATCCAGGCGGCGTCTTCAATCTTCATCCATCCGGAGCGGAGCCATGTTCAAACGAGCCGAAGCGGAGCCATCCTCTTCAACCGACGACTACCCGACGAATGAATATTCCTTTAAGTGACGTCATCCAAGATGGCGTCCCTCGAATTCCGATTGGCTGATAGGATTCTATCAACCAATCGGAATTAAGGTAGGAAAAATCTGATTGGCTGATTCAATAACTTTGCTCGTTTGCAAGCGCGTGATAAATAACCATCCATTATTAGCTCTTATTAAATTAACCAGAGATCAGATCTCTGGTTAATTTTATAAATATGCACCAAATGCCCCCAAAATCAAGTGTTAGTTTTCTTTTTCTTTTTAAATGTAGCATTTTTATAAAAACTAAATAAATAAGAAAATGTCACTTAGCAGTTTTTGGGGGATACAATCGGTGGCTGTCGGGTGTTAGAAAAAGACGGCACTGAGAATTGTGTGTTACCAGTAAATATATATATGTGATTATATACATATATATATATTTATGTGTTAATATGTGTATATACACATATTAACATATATATATATATATATATATATATATATATATACTGTATGTATAATGTCATATATATATATTTACAATATGCTGCCCATCGCTGCACTAGTTCTTATGCTGTGTATAATGGCATCAGAATGAGGCTCCCATTGGAGCCTATGGAAGCAAGCTCTCATGAGCGCAATGCTTCCCAGCTGTTAACTTGTAATACCGGTGCACATTAGCGTGCACTGGTATTACTCAGTGGAGTGCTAATATCAATTGGCAAAAGCAATATTTAGAGCTCCACTTGTAATCTGGTCCTACATGTGAAATGTACAGCTTAACTGCTGTTATATGCTATGTGTTTAAAGTCCCTATAAAAGAACATTGAAGAGAAAGATGAACAAATAAATACTAGAAGTGCAATGCAAATGTTTTGATTAAACTACACATATATTTCATTGAGAATTAAATGTTGAGGTTTAGTGGCCAAGCTAGGGGGCCTCCGTGAACTTGTCTGCCTGGGATTGCAGTAAGTGGGTAGCATCTGCTTGTGCTACCCCTGCTTGTGCTGTAACGAATCATGTCCGCTCGACCTCACTAAATGCACTGTCTGGTGAAATGCTTGTGCAATGCCGCCCCCTGCTCACTGGCGGCCAATCACACGCTAGCAGGGGCTGTCAATCATCCCTATCGTATCGGATTTGGATGATTTCAGTCTGCCACCTACGACCGCTGCTTCTTAATAGTGATGTCCCGAACTGTTCGCCCGCGAACGGTTCACAGCGAACATAGCTTGTTCGATCCGCCCCTATGTGTCATCATTGTGGAAACTTTGACCCTTTATGTCACAGCCGCCTGACACATTAGAGCCAATCAACATCAGACACTCCCTCACAGACACTCCCAGCTACTCGGAATCCGCCATTTTAGACTCATAACGACCTTGCTTTTTTAATGATAGGACGTGTTATGTTTTTGCTCCTGACAATAATAGGAAAAACATAGCTAGGCTAGTGTATTTACAGTCCAGAAGGACTCCACTCATCTCTGCTGCAAGCACAGCACCCCAAAAAGCCCTTTTTAGGGCTATATTTCGTGCCTTTTTTTTTTTTTTTTTTTTTTTTATTAGCATTTGCCTGGCTTTCAGCTGTGTGTTTAAGGCTCACAGCATATGCTGTGACTACTGCCACCACTGATATCTCCCTAACAACATTAGTTTAAATTTAACTAACCCAAAAAACATAATTTATGCTTACCTGATAAATTCCTTTCTTCTGTAGTGTGATCAGTCCACGGGTCATCATTACTTCTGGGATATTACTCCTCCCCAACAGGAAGTGCAAGAGGATTCACCCAGCAGAGCTGCATATAGCTCCTCCCCTCTACGTCACTCCCAGTCATTCGACCAAGGACCAACAAGAAAGGAAAAGCCAAGGGTGAAGTGGTGACTGGAGTATAAATTAAAAAATATTTACCTGCCTTAAAAACAGGGTGGGCCGTGGACTGATCACACTACAGAAGAAAGGAATTTATCAGGTAAGCATAAATTATGTTTTCTTCTGTTAAGTGTGATCAGTCCACGGGTCATCATTACTTCTGGGATACCAATACCAAAGCAAAAGTACACGGATGACGGGAGGGATAGGCAGGCTCTTTATACAGAAGGAACCACTGCCTGAAGAACCTTTCTCCCAAAAATAGCCTCCGATGAAGCAAAAGTGTCAAATTTGTAAAATTTGGAAAAAGTATGAAGCGAAGACCAAGTTGCAGCCTTGCAAATCTGTTCAACAGAGGCCTCATTCTTGAAGGCCCAAGTGGAAGCCACAGCTCTAGTAGAATGAGCTGTAATTCTTTCAGGAGGCTGCTGTCCAGCAGTCTCATAAGCTAAACGAATTATGCTACGAAGCCAAAAAGAAAGAGAGGTAGCGGAAGCTTTTTGACCTCTCCTCTGCCCAGAGTAAATGACAAACAGAGAAGACGTTTGTCGAAATTCCTTAGTTGCCTGTAAGTAAAATTTTAGAGCACGGACTACATCCAGGTTGTGCAGTAGACGTTCCTTCTTTGAAGAAGGATTTGGGCATAAAGAAGGAACAACAATCTCTTGATTGATATTCCTGTTAGTAACTACCTTAGGTAAGAACCCAGGTTTAGTATGCAGGACTACCTTATCCGAATGAAAAATCAAATAAGGAGAATCACAATGTAAGGCTGATAATTCAGAGACTCTTCGAGCCGAGGAAATAGCCATTAAAAATAGAACTTTCCAAGATAACAACTTTATATCAATGGAATGAAGGGGTTCAAACGGAACGCCCTGTAAAACATTAAGAACAAGGTTTAAACTCCATGGTGGAGCAACAGTTTTAAACACAGGCTTAATCCTGGCCAAAGCCTGACAAAAAGCCTGGACGTCAGGAACTTCTGACAGACGTTTGTGTAACAGAATGGACAGAGCTGAGATCTGTCCCTTTAATGAACTAGCAGATAAACCCTTTTCTAAACCTTCTTGTAGAAAAGACAATATCCTAGGAATCCTAACCTTACTCCAAGAGTAACCTTTGGATTCACACGAATATAGGTATTTACGCCATATCTTATGGTAAATCTTTCTGGTAACAGGTTTCCTAGCCTGTATTAAGGTATCAATAACTGACTCAGAAAACCCACGTCTTGATAAAATCAAGCGTTCAATTTCCAAGCAGTCAGCTTCAGAGAAGTTAGATTTTGATGTTTGAAGGGACCCTGTATCAGAAGGTCCTGTTTCAGAGGTAGAGACCAAGGTGGACAGGATGACATGTCCACCAGGTCTGCATACCAAGTCCTGCGTGGCCACGCAGGTGCTATTAGAATCACTGATGCTCTCTCTTGTTTGATTCTGGCAATCAATCGAGGAAGTAACGGGAAGGGTGGAAACACGTAAGCCATCCTGAAGTCCCAAGGTGCTGTCAGAGCATCTATCAGGACTGCTCCTGGATCCCTGGATCTGGACCCGTAACGAGGAAGCTTGGCGTTCTGTCGAGACGCCATGAGATCTATCTCTGGTTTGCCCCAACGTCGAAGTATTTGGGCAAAGACCTCCGGATGAAGTTCCCACTCCCCCGGATGAAAAGTCTGACGACTTAAGAAATCCGCCTCCCAGTTCTCCACTCCCGGGATGTGGATTGCTGACAGGTGGCAAGAGTGAGACTCTGCCCAGCGAATTATCTTTGATACTTCCATCATAGCTAGGGAGCTTCTTGTCCCTCCCTGATGGTTGATGTAAGCTACAGTCGTGATGTTGTCCGACTGAAACCTGATGAACCCCCGAGTTGTCAACTGGGGCCAAGCCAGGAGGGCATTGAGAACTGCTCTCAATTCCAGAATGTTTATTGGCAGGAGACTCTCCTCCTGACTCCATTGTCCCTGAGCCTTCAGAGAATTCCAGACGGCACCCCAACCTAGAAGGCTGGCGTCTGTTGTTACAATTGTCCAGTCTGGTCTGCTGAATGGCATCCCCCTGGACAGATGTGGCCGAGAAAGCCACCATAGAAGAGAATTTCTGGTCTCTTGATCCAGATTCAGAGAAGGGGATAAGTCTGAGTAATCCCCATTCCACTGACTTAGCATGCACAGTTGCAGTGGTCTGAGGTGTAAGCGTGCAAAGGGTACTATGTCCATTGCCGCTACCATTAAGCCGATTACCTCCATGCATTGAGCCACTGACGGGTGTTGAATGGAATGAAGGGTGCGGCAAGCACTTTGAAGTCTTGTTAGCCTGTCCTCTGTCAGGTAAATCTTCATTTCTACAGAATCTATAAGAGTCCCCAGGAAGGGAACTCTTGTGAGTGGAACGAGTGAACTTTTCTTTTCGTTCACCTTCCATCCATGTGACCTTAGAAATGCCAGCACTAACTCTGTATGAGACTTGGCAGTTTGAAAGCTTGAAGCTTGTATCAGAATGTCGTCTAGGTATGGAGCTACCGAGATTCCCCGCGGTCTTAGTACCGCCAGAAGAGCACCCAGAACCTTTGTGAAGATTCTTGGAGCTGTAGCCAATCCGAATGGAAGAGCCACAAACTGGTAATGCCTGTCTAGGAAGGCAAACCTTAGGTACCGATAATGATCTTTGTGAATCGGTATGTGAAGGTAAGCATCTTTTAAATCTACAGTGGTCATGTACTGACCCTCTTGGATCATAGGTAAAATTGTCCGAATAGTCTCCATCTTGAACGATGGAACTCTTAGGAATTTGTTTAGGATCTTTAAGTCCAGGATTGGTCTGAAAGTTCCCTCTTTTTTGGGAACCACAAACAGATTTGAGTAAAACCCCTGTCCCTGTTCCGATCGTGGAACTGGATGGATTACTCCCATTAACAAGAGCTCTTGTACGCAGCGTAGAAACGCCTCTTTCTTTGTCTGGATTGTTGACAATCTTGACAGATGAAATCTCTCTCTTGGAGGAGAGTATTTGAAGTCCAGAAGGTATCCCTGAGATATTATCTCTAGCGCCCAGGGATCCTGAACATCTCTTGCCCAAGCCTGGGCGAAGAGAGAAAGTCTGCCCCCCACTAGATCCGATCCCGGATCGGGGGCCCTCAATTCATGCTGTTTTAGGGGCAGCAGCAGGTTTCCTAGTCTGCTTGCCCTTGTTCCAGGACTGGTTAGGTTTCCAGCCTTGTCTGTAGCGAGCAACAGCTCCTTCCTGTTTTGGTGCAGAGGAAGTTGATGCTGCTCCTGCTTTGAAATTACGAAAGGAACGAAAATTAGACTGTCTAGTCTTGGCTTTGGCTTTGTCCTGAGGCAGGGCATGGCCTTTACCTCCTGTAATGTCAGCGATAATCTCTTTCAACCCGGGCCCGAATAAGGTCTGCCCTTTGAAAGGTATATTAAGCAATTTAGACTTAGAAGTAACATCAGCTGACCAGGATTTTAGCCACAGCGCCCTGCGTGCCTGAATGGCGAATCCTGAATTCTTCGCCGTAAGTTTAGTAAGATGTACTACGGCCTCCGAAATGAATGAATTAGCTAGTTTAAGGACTCTAAGCCTGTCCGTAATGTCGTCCAGAGTAGCTGAACCAATGTTCTCTTCCAGAGACTCAATCCAGAATGCCGCTGCAGCCGTGATCGGCGCAATGCATGCAAGGGGTTGCAATATAAAACCTTGTTGAACAAACATTTTCTTAAGGTAACCCTCTAATTTTTTATCCATTGGATCTGAAAAAGCACAGCTATCCTCCACCGGGATAGTGGTACGCTTAGCTAAGGTAGAAACTGCTCCCTCCACCTTAGGGACCGTTTGCCATAAGTCCCTTGTGGTGGCGTCTATTGGAAACATTTTTCTAAATATCGGAGGGGGTGAGAACGGCACACCGGGTCTATCCCACTCCTTAGTAACAATTTCAGTAAGTCTCTTAGGTATAGGAAAAACCTCAGTACTCGTCGGTACCGCAAAATATTTATCCAACCTACACATTTTCTCTGGTATTGCAACTGTGTTACAATCATTCAGAGCCGCTAACACCTCCCCTAGTAATACACGGAGGTTTTCCAGTTTAAATTTAAAATTTGAAATATCTGAATCCAGTCTGTTTGGATCAGAACCGTCACCCACAGAATGAAGCTCTCCGTCCTCATGTTCTGCCACCTGTGACGCAGTGTCTGACATGGCCCTAATATTATCAGCGCACTCTGTTCTCACCCCAGAGTGATCACGCTTACCTCTTAGCTCTGGTAATTTAGCCAAAACCTCAGTCATAACAGTAGCCATATCCTGTAATGTGATTTGTAATGGCCGCCCAGATGTACTCGGCGCTACAATATCACGCACCTCCCTCTGAGCGGGAGATGTAGGTACTGACACGTGAGGCGAGTTAGTCGGCATAACTCTCCCCTCGTTGTTTGGTGAAATTTGTTCAATTTGTACAGATTGACTTTTATTTAAAGTAGCATCAATACAGTTAGTACATAAATTTCTATTGGGCTCCACTTTGGCATTGCAACAAATGACACAGGTATCATCCTCTGAATCAGACATGTTTAACACACTAGCAAATAAACTTGTAACTTGGAAATACAATTCAATTAGAATAATATTAAAACGTACTGTGCCTTTAAGAAGCACAGAAGATCTATGACAGTTGAAAATTAATAAATTGAAACAGTTATAGCCTCAATCCTTGTAAATAACACAACTTTAGCAAAGGTTTAATCCCATTAGCAAAGATAACAAATTCTGAAAGCAGGAAACAAATTACAGAATAAACGTTTTTTATCTCAGTCAAACTATAATTCTCACAGCTCTGCTGAGAGAAATTACCTCCCTCAAAATAAGTTTTGAAGACCCCTGAGCTCTGTAGAGATGAACCGGATCATGCAGGGAATACAATGAGTTGCTGACTGAAATATTTGATGCGTAGTAAAAGCGCCAAAAAACGGCCCCTCCCCCTCACACACAGCAGTGAGGGAGAACAGAAACTGTCAGAAAACAGATTAAGCAACTGCCAAGTGGAAAAATAGTGCCCAAACATTTATTCACTCAGTACCTCAGTAAATGAAAACGATTTTACATTCCAGCAAAAACGTTAAACATAATCTCTAGTTATTAAACAGCTTTATGTATTTCTTACAGTGTAATTCTAGTGAAGTACCATTCCCCAGAATACTGAAGTGTAAAGTATACATACATGACATTATATCGGTATGGCAGGATTTTCTCATCAATTCCATTGTCAGAAAATAAAAACTGCTACATACCTCTATGCAGATTCATCTGCCCGCTGTCCCCTGATCTGAAGTTTACCTCTCCTCAGATGGCCGAGAAACAGCAATATGATCTTAACTACTCCGGCTAAAATCATAACAAAAACTCTGGTAGATTCTTCTTCAAACTCTGCCAGAGAGATAATAACACACTCCGGTGCTATTTTAAAATAACAAACTTTTGATTGAAGATATAAAACTAAGTATAATCACCATAGTCCTCTCACACATCCTATCTAGTCGTTGGGTGCAAGAGAATGACTGGGAGTGACGTAGAGGGGAGGAGCTATATGCAGCTCTGCTGGGTGAATCCTCTTGCACTTCCTGTTGGGGAGGAGTAATATCCCAGAAGTAATGATGACCCGTGGACTGATCACACTTAACAGAAGAAATATAATTATTTTTCTAGTGTAATTTTTTTTCATTTTCTATCAGGCCAGTGTCACACAACATATACTCTGGTTTATTGCTCTGTGCCAGCCAGCAGCCAGCAGTGTTAATATCCGTTTATCACATTATTTTTAATTTAAAAAAAAAACACAAAAAAATATTTTTCTAGTGTAATCTAATTACATTTACTATCATGCCTGTGTCTGTCAGGCTCACTCAGCATTAATATACCTCTTTTTTTTCAGTCTTTTAGTTAATTGGTCTGTGCCAGGCAGCCACCCAGCACTCATATCTCTTTTTCTTTCACCTTAATTTTAATATAAAAAAAAAAAAAAGTTTAAATTTGTTTGCTAGTGTAATCAAATCTAATTTTCTATCCGGCCTGTGTGTTTTGCTGACATAGAGAGCCTACTGTGTTTACTTGCTGCCCTCCCTAGTCTATGAGCCACGACTCATATGTGTTTAACCTTTTTTTAATTCCCCCCCCCAAAAAATAATTTCAATCATTTTTCTAGTGTAATCTAATAGTATTTTCTATCAGGCGTGTGTGTATCCGACATACATAGCCTACTGTTTTTAATAGCTGCCCTTCCAAGGCTATCAGCCACGACTCATATGTATGTGCTTAACCTTTTTCTTAAAATTTCCAAAAAAAAGTCTTTAAATCATTATGCTAGTGTAATCTCAACTCAATATTGTGGCCAGAAAGAGTCCTTGTAGGTTTTAAAGTTCGCCTGCCTATTGAATTCAATGGCGGTTCACGCGGTTTGCACGTTCGCGAACAATACCGGAAGTTCGAGTCCGCGGTTCGCGAACCGAAAATTTTAGGTTCGCGACATCACTACTTCTTAACTTCTGTTTCAGGCGGACCTGAAATGATGGGGCTCCGAAGTAGCAGCCGCTGCTTAATAAATGGACCCCATTGTATCAGGTTTTTAGTTCTGTTTGGTTTTGCTAATGTGTACAGCTAGTAAATTCAAAATTAGAATTGTAAATAATATTGTTTACCTAATCAAACTAGAAATTCAATTAGATTTTATTTACATAACTGTGAACTGATCTTGATAGTGATTGCAGAAATATGAGTAGTGAAAGCCCCAATTAAACTTTAATGGTTCTGATACAGGATACAAACGAGACTTTTAAATTTACTTATGTTATCAAATTTAGGACCAGTGTTGGATTCTATCAGCCAATCGGAATTAAGGTAGGAAAAATCTGATTGGCTGATCCAATCAGCCAATCCGATTGAGCTCGCATTCTATTGGCTTATCGGGACAGCCAATAGAATTCGAGCTCAATCTGATTGGCTGATTGGATCAACCAATCAGATTTTTCCTACCTTAATTCCGATTGGCTGATAGAATCCTATCAGCCAATCGGAATTCGAGGGACGCCATCTTGGATGACGTCACTTAAAGGAACCGTCATTCGTTGTTCAGTCGTCGGTGGAAGAAGATGGCTCCGCATAGGCTCGTCTGAAGATGGCTCCGCTCCGCTCCGGATGGATGAAGATTGAAGACGCCACCTGGATGATGACTTCAATCGGATGGAAAACTTCTTCAGTGCCCCTTGGATGATGACTTCAATCGGATGGAAGACTTCTTCAGCGCCGCCTGGATGATGACTTCTGCCGCTCCGGATCTTCTCTTCGGTTCCATCGGTGGTCGGCTGGCTGAAGACGGCTAAAGGTAGGATGATCTTCAGGGGGGTAGTGTTAGGTTTATTTAAGGGGGGTTTGGGTTAGATTAGGGGTATGTGGGTGGTGGGTTTTAATGTTGGGGGGGTTGTATTTTTATTTTACAGGCAAAAGAGCTGTTTTCTTTGGGGCATGCCCCGCAAAAGGCCCTTTTAAGGGCTGGTAAGGTAATAGAGCTGGTAACTTTTTAATGTAGAATAGGGTAGGGCATTTTTTTTATTTTGGGGGGCTTTGTTATTTTATTAGGGGGCTTAGATTAGGTGTAAGTAGCTTAAAATTGTTGTAATATTTTTGAAATGTTTGTAACTTATTTTTTTTTTATTTATTATTATTTATTTATTATTATTATTTATTATTATTTATTTTTTGTAACTTAGCTTTTTTATTTTTTGTACTTTAGTTAGTTTATTTAATTGTATTTAATTGTAGTTATTTGTAGCTAATTTATTTAATTAATTTAATGATAGTGTAGTGTTAGGTTTAATTGTAACTTAGGTTAGGATTTATTTTACAGATGATTTTGTATTTCTTTTAGCTAGGTAGTTATGAAATAGTTATTAATAACTATTCTAACTAGCTAAAATAAATACAAAGTTACCTGTAAAATAAATATAAATCCTAAAATAGCTACAATGTAATTATTAATTACATTGTAGCTATCTTAGGGTTTATTTTACAGGTAAGTATTTAGTTTTAAATAGGAATAATTTATTTAAGTATAGTGTAGTGTTAGGTGTAATTGTAACTTAGGTTAGTTTTTATTTTACAGGTTAATTTCTCTTTATTTTAACTAGGTATCTATTAAATAGTTAATAACTATTTAATAGCTATTGTACCTAGTTAAAATAAATTGAAATTTGCCTGTAAAATAAAAATAAATCCTAAGATAGCTACAATAAAATTATTATTTATATTGTAGCTATATTAGGGGTTATTTTAAAGGTAAGTATTTAGTTTTAAATAGGAATAATTAATTTAATAAGAGTTAAATTTATTTAGATGTATTTAATATTTAAGTTAGGGGGGTGTTAGGGTTAGACTTAGGTTTAGGGGTTAATAATTTTATTATAGTTGCGGCGGTGTAGGGGGGCAGGATAGGGGTTAATAAATGTATTATAGGTGGCGACGGTGTAGGGGGGGCAGATTAGGGGTTAATAAGTTTAATATAGGTGGCGGCGGGGTCCGGGAGCGGCGGTTTAGGGGTTAATAACTTTATTTAGTTGCGGCGGTGTAGGGGGGGGACAGATTAGGGGTTAATATGTATAATGTAGCTTGCGGTGGGCTCCGGGAGCGGCGGTTTAGGGGGTAATAACTTTATTTAGTTGCGGCGGTGTAGGGGGGGACAGATAAGGGGTGTTTAGACTCGGGGTGTTAGGGTGTTAGGTGTATTTCCCATAGGAATCAATGGGATGTTGAAAACCAGGTACGCTGGGCCGGAAAAGTGCCGAGCGTACCTGCTAGTTTTTTGATAACTAGCAAAAGTAGTCAGATTGTGCCGAACTTGTGTGCGGAACATCTGGAGTGACGTAAGAATCGATCTGTGTCGGACTGAGTCCGGCGGATCGAAGCTTACTTCACAAAATTCTACTTTTGCCGGTGTAAAGGGCTTGATAACTTAGGCGAATCAGCCTCGTCACAAATACGCTGCGGAATTCCAGCGTATTTGAGGTTGACGGCTTGATAACTAGAGGCCTATGAGGGAATATGTTGAGGCAGTCGCGATACACTCAGTTCAGCTTTTAGAGCGCGCCACGTTAGTGCTTGTGCAAAAACTTCTTACTTTCAACTTGTAATTACACGCCCTACCACACGCATGCAAGAAGCTTACCTCTAGCGAAGATAAAGCGCGCAATCGGGATCGATAAATTGCGCTTCACTAGTAATCTCGCCCTTACTTAGTTCTCTGGGTATAATTTGTTTAAAGGCATACCTTGGTAGGCTCAGAAGCAGCAATGACCTACTGGGAGCTAGCTGGTGATTAGTGACTACACACGTATGCCTCTTGTTATTGGTTCAGCTAGGTCCCAGTAGTGCATTGTTGCTCTGGAAATGACTTAAACTATGTGTTTAACCCCTTTTGCAGAAGTTAAGTTTTTTTTTATTAACAAGGGACATTAAACTTAAAATATATTTCTCCTTAAAAGCTTAATTCTGTATAGTGAAACAACTTTGCAATGCATTTTCTTTTCTTCTTTTTTTGCCTGCTTTTCCTGTAATCTAAATCTGAAAATTTTAGTTTTCCATTGCAGCCCAGAGAAGCTGGAGAACATTCCTGTGTAATGCAAGACATCATTTATATGTCCCTAATTAGCAGAGGAGATAAAATAAATATACTCAAGTGAGGTTTCAAGGGCTGTGTCTGTGGTATGCAAAGCAATATGAATTCTGCTAACAAATTGATAGATTATTATTTTTTAATATTAATTTTGTATGCAGCATTTTGCAACTCTTCAGATAATTTGTAATGCCTATATAAAATATACTTTTAAAGTGATATTTAATTCTTATATCATTATAGTGCTATTCAAGTACCATCACTATACAAATGGTCATAAAGAAAATTAGAACCTTGTAGCAAGTACTGCAAGCAGTTTATCCCTAACTGACATAGCTATGTAATACCTGCACAGTCACCTGGGACACATTTATTAGTTTACTGCTGTATCACAGGTAAAGTATAAGGCCAGTGGGGTATGGTGTATTTATTGATCCAAATAAGGAAGACGAAATTGAGTTATAGCTGTTAGCATCATTGGAAGATGCACCTGATTGAAACTAAAAGCAGCATATTCAGAGAGAGAGATTGACATATTAAAGGAATAGTCTAGTCAAAATTAAACTTTCATGATTTAGATAGAGCATGCAATTTTAGCAACTTTCTAATTTACTCCTATTATCAATTTTTCTTTGTTCTCTTGGTATCATTATTTAAATGTAAGCTTAGGAGCCGACTCATTTTTGTTTCAGCATCTGGGTAGTGCTTGCTGATTGGTGGCTACATTTAAACACCAATCAGAAAGCGCTACCCAGGTGCTGAGCCAAAAATGGGTCGCTTACACTCTTGCTTTTTCAAATAAAGATGTCAAGAAAATGGAAAAAAAATTGATAATAGGAGTAAATTAGAAAGTTGCTTAAAATTGTCTGCTCTATCTGAATAATAAAAGTTTAATTTTGACCAGACTATCCCTTTAATCAAACTGTATCATTTGACTGGATTCAAGCAGTATTTCAAAATAAGACATGTTAACATTAACAACAACCAAAACTAACATGTAGCTGAATAAATGGATCATCAGTGGATATTATCACAAAGAAAGCTGATGACATAAATGGGTTAAGACTGGTTACAATCACACAGAAAGCTGATGACATATAAGGTAGCAGATGTTTATGTAGTCATGCCTGACATTGCCAGGTCATCCATTTGTGGACTTTTTAGTGTTTGGAGATTAGTTCCTAGACAGTTTTTTCTCCAAATTATAGATGTAAAAATGATCTGTCTAAAGCTATATCTGTTCAAAAAAAATAGGTGCCGTTTGAAGGCTGTGCACTGTATTTGTGAGCGCGTACATTTTTTTTTAATTGGGTTTCCTTTCTTATAACATAAATAGGATCAAGAAAATAAGAAAATATAGCGATCATAATATAAACAAATGTAAAAGATGTATTCATTAAAAAAATTTAATCTCCAGTAACAATAAGGATGATAATTGGATAATATTTCAATAGTTTAAGAGTAAAATATACCTACTTACACTATACCATGTTTTACTAAATAACAAGTTTCAATGACCCTCTGACCACCCCCCACACACACATAGTTTCCTATATCAATAAACGTAAAACATGACCTTAACTGCACTAGTCTCCTAATTAACCCTAATCAGACAGGCACACGCCTCAATTTGTTGCAAGTGGGCATAGCATGGATAGTATCAGTAAATTTAGTATTAATTGTGGTGGAGTTGTGATTTGGGTTATTGCATAGTTTGCAGCTAGAGTTTCCTGATATGGGGGGGGCACGATTAGGGTTTGACACTTGAAAAGGTCCAAGAGATCACAAAGTGTTCTTAAATTTAATGAAAAAGAAGTTGACAAGGTATAGTGACAAGTTGCAAGAAGTAGTGACTGATGCTGTGATAAGAGCACGGTAATAGCCACTAATACTAATAATATTATAATAATATAATTATTATTATAATATAATAATAATATTAATAATATTATTAAAGGGACAGTCTAGTCCAAAAAAAACTTTCATGATTCAGATAGGGCATGTAATTTTAAACAATTTTCCAATTTACTTTTATCACCAATATTTCTTTGTTCTCTTGGTATTCTTAGTTGAAAGCTAAACCTAGGAGGTTCATATGCTAATTTCTTAGACCTTGAAGGCCACCTCTTAAGAATGCATTTTAACAGGTTTTTTCACCACTAGAGGGTGTTAGTTCATGTTTTTCATATAGATAACACTGTGCTCACACACGTGAAGTTACCTGGGAGCCATCACTGATTGGCTAAACTGCAAGTCTGTCAAAAGAACTTAAATAAAGGGGCAGTTTGCAGAGGCTTATATACAAGATAATCACAGAGGTAAAACATATATAAATATAACTGTGTTGATTATGCAAAACTGGGGAATGGGTAAAAAGGGGGTTATCTATCTTTTAAAACAATAACAATTCTGGTGTAGACTGTCCCTTTAATAATATTTTTCACAGTCATAAGACCAATGGAATGTTATTAAACTGATGAGGCCCCATTTAAAAAATTGAATCAGAACAGTTATATAAGCCATAAAGTTTGACATCTACACTAGGGAAGCTACTAAAAGGATTTATGGTTTTATGAGAAAAAATATGTCAAATCTAATGTGTTTTAAAGGGGAAGTAAATAGCATCTTACCGGAAAATGTATGTATTCTGTTTTTGCAAAGGAATTTTATACAATAACATTGGAAATTATTATACAAGATAAAGGGGTTAGACAAACCTGAAAATATCAGAAAACAAACTGTTTTCAAAACCATTAGCCAGCAGGTTTATAGAAATAATTGTGAGGAGGCATTGAAAATATGCCTCACTGCCAGGTCAAAATAAGTATTTACATCAATATAACCATTAATTTAAAGTGACCTTCTGTCACATGGGTGATGGAAAATGGTAAATACATGACTGACTTGGTACCAAGTTAAAAAGTACAATGGAGTCAGAAAAACAACTGTGCTCTTACAAAAGGTGATGCTCCTTTTTCAAATGATTTATCTCACTTTCTGAAGTCAGTGAAAAACTAGCAATTTCTAGGAATACAATGGAGTGAAGAAGCCAACTGTGCTCTTAGTTCTAACGCAACAAGCCAGCAAACCCCTGGAAGTTTTAAGAAGTAGATTATCCTATTACAGATTCAATTGTAGTTTTTCTAGATAGATTTTTAAAGTTATTAAAATAAGTATGTGTCATGGTCAGGAAAGATGTTTCTATGTGTTCCAAGCCCTACAAAAAATCCTTCTCATACCTATGGTATGTATTTTTTTTAACAAAATTGAATTTTTGGTCTGTTCTCATTCTCCCAAAGGATATCTGTAAAATGATTATATTATGTTTTGAACAAACAATAATAAATTGTTATCCATATTGCCAAGTTTGAGATGTATTATTATTAATATTATTAATTAAATATAATACAAAAATCTTTGCATTTCAAAGCAGCATAGCCTGGTAAACATTTTATACATTTGAATCAATGACTGTCAGAAAATTCCATAGTTTTTTGTATTTCATAATAAATAGAGCTACAGAGAAATACAAACAAAAAATTGAAATGGTTCTTATTATAAATACACGCTTTGGCTTAAAAAATGAAATGGTGATCATGGTTTTAATATACAGGAAATTGAATCTCTATTATACCAGATGTGATTACACTGAAATATCTGATTTCATTTCTGATAGTGTAATTCAATCTAGACCCTGGCTGTTGTAGAAAAAATGGTTTAAGTCATGAGTATGTAATTTGGAGAAATGGGAATAAGATGTCAGTAAATGTAAAAAAAATAATACCCTGATGGAGTTACATATATGCTGCTATTGCCATTCATATTACCAGCTGTGGTGATGACAAATTCCAAACCAACTCAGGTATCTGACTTCCCTGCACGCTTTTAAAAATTGAAAAAAAAAATATGTACAATATGGGTATAATGCTTGTGCAAAGATGAATACATTTAATACAGTTGCTGATAATGATACATTTATGGTAAATTTTACCTCCTGTGTCAATTGAACCAAGGATGCTTCTGATTGGCTCAGGATTGTAGACGGGGCGGGGCCTACACTTTATACAGTGGATAGAAAAGTGGCAGACTCTCAGTCCCAATTATGCAATAAAAAGTAAAAATTTATTGGACAACTTTAAAAAGTATACAGACAAGGCAGTAAAAGCTAGAGCAGAAAATTTTACATGTTTCGCGCCCCCTACAGGCACTTAATCATAGCCCTCCTGGCTACGGCTCTCCGTGCACTTGTTGCCTTGAACTAGGAACTCTTTTTTTCATACCGCATAGCGGTTTGCTCCCTAAACTGACTTCCGGTTTGCGGGGGACTGACAGGCTGCATTTACCGTTTGCTTCACCTACACTATATACACCCGCAGATGCCGGCGCGTCACCTTTTGAGAATGCCGTAACCTACACAGAGAAACATGTCAAGGGAGGGTTGTTAGATGGACAACACGCTTTAACTTTTTAATCAATGCAATGAGACTCAATGCTAATTTTAATAAAGATAAACCTTTTTTAAGATATGCACTCTGTGGATCCATATGCGAATATACCTTGCTATATAGCCTAAATGTTGCTACTCAAGCTAAGGTGCATGTAACCAGTTAATTGTGGAACAATCTGCTGTATAGGGCAGACATATAGCTATACTTTACCCCTATTCACAATACTTAAATATAAAATAACCGGAACAACCACTGGAATAGTGATCGCTTATAAGGAGGCACCCACAACATCAGATAATAATAGTGTAGAAAGTATACAATAGTAACACTGGAGTAACCAAAGATAGATCTATTCTCTGAATAGTGTGTGGTTTGTATAGTGTTGCATACTAACCATTAGTGGTACACACTCTGGGGCATATTGATGAAGCTCCAGGCTCGCTGGAAACATAAAATGTCTGCCTGCTCTGAGGCGGCGGACAGAAATCAACCCGATCGAATAGGATCGGGTTGATTGACACCCCCTGCTAGCGGCTGGTGCAATGATAAATGCTGACAGAGTATGCTGTCTACATTGTTAAATATGCCCCTCTGTCTGTTTGTTGCAATTCACTGTGCAACAATATTACAACAATATCTAGGACACACTGAGAACATATATATTTGAATGACTGAGGTTTTAACTACACAACCGCAAATAAAATTCTAATATAAACTAACCTGGAATTACCAATTAAGCAGTGATTATTTTGCTGCAGCCATTCATAGTATTATTAACCCTGTCAGAACTGTATAGGACTAACACCGGATTAACAAAAAGTTGATTTTGGTATCTACCAGCTTTTAATTTCATTGGAAGCTTTCTATAACTTAATACACCTACAGGTGCACTAGGGCAATAGCGGATTAATAAAAGGTTGATTCATATATTCAGTAGCCTTCAAATTTTGCAGGTTTTTCCAATATTATATACTCACTTTATGTGAGCAATACCAATCTGCCTATCGCAATTCACTTTGCAGTAACTGCACAATATTGTCAAACAACTATATCTATCTATTAACCCTTTATTAGGTCAGACTTATTTTACTGACACAACATAGGAACCCAATATTTATCCCTCACCGATACTTATTTCTACTTGAAACTATACACCTTACAGGTTGATATTATACCTAACTGGTAACAAAAATAACTCTAGCATTTTACATATTAGCTATTTATGCCAGAATATAGTTATTAAACATACGGTATAGAGAATCCCAGTGGTTGCTGGCACTCCTCAACACCCTGATATTCCAACTTTGATTGGCCCAGTGACGATTGTCATATTAGTTTGCATACACCATTAAATACACTACTTGATAATCCGCTATAGGTATCATTCGATCACAAGTGAGAACATCCTGATAACGCATCTCAGAATCTCATTTGTGTTGTTAACTTCACACATCTGTTTTCATTTAATAAAAGCTATGTTTTAATTATAGACTAAGTTTTCTACCCCCTGATGTATTCAATATGAGGGGAGACAGAAGTGCTACATATGTGCATACTTTTTGGTCAAGCTTCTTTGACTTAACTCTGTAAATATTGGTATAATGCTTGTGCAATGATAAATACATTTAATACAGTTGCTGATAATGATACATTTATGGTACATTTTTCCTTAAAATCATTTTATGAGATATCTTATTTAGAAACATCCCAGAAAATACAATGTGGATGTTGAACTTAAACGGGCATGAAACCCAATTTTCTTTCATGATTCAGGGAGAACATGCAATTTTAAACAACCTTCCAATTTACTTCTATTATCTCATTTGTGTTGTCCTCTTGGCATACTTTGTTTTAAAAGCATACCTAGATAGGCCCCGGTGTTGCTGATTGGTGGCTGCACATATATGCTTCATTTTATTGGCTCACCCATGTGCATTGCTGTTTCTTCAAAAAAGAATACCAAGAGAATTAAGAACATTTGATAATAGAAGTAAAGAATAGTGAGCTGTAAAAAGACGGATTTTTTTTTTACTATATGATTGTTCTCTAATGTTTTACAGACGTATTTGGAAAGGAGCGCCTCCTTCAAAAGAGGGTGGCTTGTTTTAATGATACAGCTTACGTTGATATACACAACTAGCACACTATATGCTTTTTTAAATTGCATATCTTTAAAACATTGTAGCACACTTCCTGCACAACCTTTTATTAATCCGCTATTGCCCTAGTGCACCTGTAGGTGTATTATGTTATAGAAAGCTTCCAATGAAATTAAAAGCTGGTAGATACCAAAATCAACTTTTTGTTAATTAAGGGTTCTGTAGCCGAGCTAAGAAGAGATATAAAGGCCATTGGGGAGAAGACTAAAGCTTTAGAGAAAAAACATGAAGATCTTGCTGTAGATCACGCAAACCTCCTCTCATATTCTCAAAACATGGCCTTACGACTCTCTGACCTTTAAAAGGAAAATAGCCAATGCTGAGGACAGATCCAGATGAAACAATTTAAGATTTTGGGGAGTGTCTGAGGATATTTTCAATACTGATCTTAAGGGTTTTATAAGAGAATTCTGTCTCCAGTTCTTCACAGATTTGGACACCCCTGGTCTCCTTCTGGATAGAGTACACTGAATTCCTAGGCCTACGAATATACCAAATGATAAACCTAGAGATATCCTGGCCAGGGTCTACTTTTTCACACACAAAGAGAACATTTAACGGGAAATGGTGAATAAAGCTAAACTGCCTGAAAAATTTCAATTGGTTACAGTTTTCCCAGACCTGTCCCAATACACACTACAGAAGAGGACCTTTAGACCGATCACTCAATGTCTTAGGGCACAACCTTAAATATAGATGGGGATAACCACCTAAACTTATAGTTAACAAAAATGGACCATTCCATACTGTGACCTCTCTGAAATTGGGACTAGATCTGCTTAAAGAATGTGACCTTGCTATCTCTCTGTCAGGATTTTTTCCCTGATCTGTTTGCCATGTGCTGCTGGCAGCCATTTTACTCACCTCTCTTGCTAACCCTGATGCATACTGTGTGATGCTGCTCATTTCCTGCACTTCCTTTTATAGCCAGACTGGTGTCATCATCCGCCAATTACTATAGAAAGTTTATTAAAAACTTTTCTTCCTTGGTCAAACCTATCACAGACATGACCCGTAAAGAGAATAATCCACTCCATTGGTCACCTACTGCCATTAGGGCCTTTGATAGTCTTAAGACTGCCTTTGCTGCTGCTCCAGTTCTGATTCATCCTAACCCTGTCCTGCCTTTCGTTCTTGAGGTTGATGCGTCTGAGACTGGAGTAGGTGCCCTCTTGTCTCAACGTCCTACGCCTGACGGTTCCTTGCATCCATGCGTGCCAGTGCTCATTCTTACTGACCACAAGAATTTAACTTATCTATCTGAAGCAAAACGTTTGTCTCCCCGACAGGCCAGATGAGCGCTATTTTTGTCTCGGTTTAATTATGTGGTCTCCTACCTGCCTGGTAGTAAGAATGTTAGGGCTGATGTCCTCTCTCAACAATTTTCGCCTCTGTCCAAGGAGGAGTCTGTACCTACTCCAGTTATACCTCCTGACCATATTTTTGCTACTATACGTACTAATTTGACTTCTCCCTTGGGGGAGGAGATCCTGGCTGCACAAACCAATGCACCTCCTGAGAAACCTAGTGGTAAGTGTTTTGGTCCTGGGAGTATTTGAACTAAACTATTGCACACTTACCACTATCCTAAAGCCGCAGGTCACCCAGGCAAGAACCAAATGATTTGGTCTGTCACTCGACAATTCTGGTGGCCAGCTCTTCGTTCTGATGTTACTGCATATGTTGCCTCCTGCTCAGTTTGTGCACAGAACAAGACTCCTTGACATCTTCCTGTGGGTCTTCTTCAACCTATTGCTAATGGTGAGCATCCTTGGACACATCTTTCCATGGACTTCATTGTCGAGCTCCCTGTTTCCAATGGCAATACTGTTATCCTTATGGTGGTTGACCGTTTTTTTTAAAATGTCACATTGCATTCCCTTGAAGAAGATGCCTACCGCTCAGGAGCTTGCTTCAATTTTTGCCCGGGAGGCCTTCCGTTTACATGGGTTACCCAAGGAGATAGTGTCGGACCGGGGTAGCCAGTTTGTCTCCAGATTTTGGCGTTCCTTTTGTGCTCAAATGGGGATCCAGCTTTCCTTCTCCTCAGCATATCACCCTCAATCCAATGGGGCTGCGGAACGGTCTAATCAAGCTCTGGAACAGTTCCTCCGTTGCTATGTCTCAGATCACCACAATAATTGGACTGAACTGTTACCTTGGACAGAGTTTGCTTGTAATAGTGCTATTAATGCTTCCTCCAAGTTATCTCCGTTCATGGTGAATTATGGGTTTCAACCATCCTTGATGCCCGATTTATTCATGTCTCAGGGTATTCCATCTTTGGAGGAGCATCTCTGGCAACTCCGTTCCACGTGGGGGCAGATTCAGGATTGACTTCATCATTCTATGCAGCGCCAAAAGTTCCAGGCTAGTCATAGGCGTCTGCCCGCGCCTTCCTACCAGGTTGGTGAGAGAGTTTGCCTTCCTACCAGGTTGGTGAGAGAGTTCGGCTTTCCTCCCGCAACTTGAACCTTCGACTGCCTTCCAATAAACTGGCTCCCTGTTATGTTGGTCCTTTTTGAATAATCTGACGGGTCAATCCTGTGGCCTACGCTCTTGACCTACCTCCTGCAATGCGCATCTCCAATGTTTTTCATGTCTCCCTCTTGAAACCATTGGTTTGTAATCAGTTTACCACTGTGTTGCCTCGTCCCCACCCTATCTTTGTTGACAACCATGAGGAGTATGAGGTCAGCGTACAGTATTTGGTTCACTGGAGGGGCTACGGTCTGGAGGAGCGTTCATGGGTTCCCTCCTCTGATGTTCATGCTCCCGCCCTCCTCTGTGCCTTCCATGCCCGTTTCCCCAATAAGTCTTTTGTCCTGCTGCGGGGGAGGGGTCTTTGAGGGGAAGGTACTGTCAAGGTTTTTTCCCTGATCTGTTTGCCATGTGCTGCTGGCAGCCATTTTACTCACCTCTCTTGCTGACCCTGGTGCATACTGTGTCATGCTGCTCATTTCCTGCACTTCCTTTTATGGCCAGACTGGTGTCATCATCCGTGTGAGACAGGATGCAGTCTCAGAATTGTGATGTCATCACTTATTATTTAAAGGGCCTCTGTTCAGTATGCTTTGCCTTTGCCTCAGACCTGTTTGTGAGAGCTCCTGTGTATTACCTGGCTGTCTGACGTCCCTCCTGGATCCTGATCCCTAGCTTGTTCCTGACTCTGCTGTTCTCCTTGTTCCTGATTCCAGCTCATCTGACTATTCGCTTTGGCTCATGACTCGGCTCGTCTGACTACCAGTTCTGGTTTTGATTCCTGGCTTGTTATTTGACTTGTGAACTTTTTATTATTTTTTGCTATATAAAGGTGTGATTATTTTTGCACTTCTTGTCTCAGTCTGATTCCTGGCACCCTGACACTCTCCAGCTTTTACCCCACAGACAGCCATTCCAAAATCATTGCAAATTTCAGCCCCCGAGCTTCTACCCCAGCACACTTTGCTACAAAAGGACCCGGGGACTCCCACTACTTAAATAGATCTATCTGCTCCTGAGTACTTTTCTATAAGGTATAATAGTCAGTACTAGACAACCGTTCCTCAACATATATGTATCCTTTTTTATTTTTATATCATGCCTATTGATGGTGATATTTATGTCTCCTTTGAATTTGTCTAATTATATTGCCTACAGAAGTTGATGTTTATTATGGTCTTAGCTGTTCCAGTATACTGCTAATTTGCTGTGCTGTTAAAGTTCATATTGAACATCCCCTTTCTCCAATATGTGTCAGAGTCTAATTCTCTAGTTTCCATAGTATTAATACCCCTTTCCCCTGGAGTGATAATAGATGTACTATGTACCATACCCTGCCCTAACACCTTTAATACCAATATTGCTATCCTCTTTACAACTGCCATATCTAACTTAATAGTTATAAAGCACAGGGATCCTGTAAGACACCCCCCCCACACACACACACACACACACACACACCAAGTTATTCTAATTTTTATGAGAGTAAGGAAATTATTATCTTGTTTTTCGTGTGAATAACTATACTATGATATTAATTCATATATTGGATAATACATGTTGTTCCACTCTTTGTATTACTATTTAACCTTGCTATTTTCTTTTGGACTTGCTATATAGGTAAGACAGTCTGTTCGTGCCCTTCGAGACTCTGTAACCTCGCACTCTGAGGTATTCTATTGAGCTCTATTCTCAGGTGGGTAAGAATTTATGCTATCCCCCTTTCCCCTTTTTTATCTTATCTTATTTTGTGTCTCCTCTCCTAACTTTTTTTCTTCTAAACATGCATACCTTGAAGGAAACTATAACATTTGCATTTCTGAATTATAAGGGCCTCAACTCTCCTACAAAATGTAGAATTTTAACTAATTACATGAAATCTCTCAGAGCAGGGGTTATATTTATACCTGAAAACCCACTGGCCAGCTTCTATACAGATCCCCCTTAGATCACCAGAGTATACTAACTATATATCTGCCCATATACAAACAAAACCAGAGGGGTGGCCATAATGTTCCATAAAAATATCAGTTTTGAACAAATATATCTAGACAGCGATTGTGAAGGTCGGTATATTATCCTCATCTGCAAACTTAATGGCCAGATTTTTACATTAGTTAATCTGTATGCCCCAAATCAAAATCAGCCTAGATTTCTAAAGCATGTTCTGAACAAGATTGAAAGCCTCAATCAGGTATTCTTATCTTAGGGGTGACTTTAATATGATTTTGGATCCTGACATAGATAAATAAGTAAAGCATGGCAAAACTGTAGATACCTACTCGGTCAACACAGTTCTGAAGTTTAGAGATTGCATTGCACAATATAACCTATATAACATATGGCGCTCCTGCCTCCTAAGTACTAAATATTTCATATTTTTCTCGACACCATGTGGAGAAATTCCAGGATGGAAGCAAGTAGAGCAGGCTTCTCTGCCTCTAGGGCTTGAGCTGAAAGATCCACCTTGGATCCCAGACTATCAATTGAATAGCCTACACATTCACAACACAGTTATCTTACAAAATCTGGAGAACTGACAAATGCTCAGATATTATTCTGAAGTGGCCCCTCACCCTTCTACTTTTCACTCTATACTAGGACTTCTGAGAGGGCTCCCTGACTCTCATATCTCTCATTGGAGATCCTGAAATTTAACTCTGGTATCACAATTATACTAACAAGACCATCTGATTGTGCCAGGTGCCTTTTTTTCCAGACTGTAGAATAATAGCTGAATGGTTTAAATTTGAGTATATCAGACTTCACAGCCTCTTAGTCTCCTGGAGATTCCCCAAAAGTGGGCTAAGACACTTAACTACCTGGAAACATTAATGGGCCTCTGAGGCCCAACTGACTCAACCCTTATCCTTAAATTATGAAATGATAATGAAAGATGTAGGAGCTGAAAGCCTGGGAGAGAGATATGTTAGTTAATATATCAGATGTGGACTAGCTTCGGCAATTTTTCTTACCAAAAAAAACACTCCACAGCGCTAGTTCCTTAGAACTCTATGTGAAAATTTTACTAAGATTGCATTACACGCCTTTACTCTCACAAATAGCTCCAACACATTCACCTATCTGTTGGCGTGTTTGCGGTGAAGTAGGGTCGGATTTACATATTTGGTGGTGCTGCCTGGAGATATATAAAATTTTGTGAAAATTATTTATGTTTGTAACAAACTGGGAATTGAGATTTAAATGAGCTCAAGGACTGCCCTGTTTAACATATTTCCAGTCAAACTACCTAGAGCCCAAAAACACCTGGCAGTTTTTAACTTTGCTGCTATGAAGATTTCCATAGCGAAAGCTTGAAAACAGCTAGAACCCCACCCACTCTAGACTGTGTAACCCATTCAGGACATTTTTTTTTGCCAAAATGGAAAGAAGCTTTTATCTGAACATAGATAAACTAGAGTTCTACTGGATTATCTGGGACATATGGCTACAGAGAACAGTGGGAACTGGTTATGGCCTGAAATTCTGACCCTAGAAAAAGAGCTAGGGAAAGTTGAGGTGGAAAAAAAAACAATCAAAGAAATGTATGTTTGGGGTTCCCCCTTTTATTTCTTCTCTCCTCTCTCTATCTCCCTTCTTTCGTTATCCTCCTTGACCACATAGATGAATATAGGCTTCATACTCTATCTATACCCTCCTCTTGCTGAGGAGTGGAACATCTCAAGGGTCTGCCAAAGCTGCCTCCTGCAAGGTTTTATAAATTGAAAGATTTAATTGTTGTCTTTCATATTCTTTTCAGATTTACCTGGCATGTTGCCCAATAAGACAAATGTGGACAAAATTTTGTTTCATTGTATTGTTTCTCTAGTTCCGTTTACAATTGGAAATATGTGAGACCCTAGTAATGGGTCATTTAGATTTAACTGAAAAGACATTCTAGACATGTCCCATCTACTTTTATATTTTGATAGAGACAAAGTTATAATATGTAGCATTGCTATTCTTCCCAATTGTCTTGGATTTAAAATTGAATTATTCCTTACTGACAAGTTAGATCCAGACAACACAACCTGCTAATTGTGTGTATGCCTCTAGTTCTGTACTAAGTATATTCTTATACTTGTAAGTTTTACTTTGTACCTAAACAACAATATGTTGACGTATCTATTATTTCTTTTGTTACATTACTGCTTAATGTTTTAAATAAAAAAATATATACAAAAACAAAAACATGCAAATATTTTACAGTTACAAACATTTTCATAAACAGTTTTGCATGTATGTTCCAAAAGTGTTGTGGTTGTATTTATTGATTTTACCACATTGCTAGAAGTTCTATTTTTGATTTGTCGGATATCAGATTCGTCACTTCACATAACTATAGATATTAACAAAACACTGGAAAAAAATAAGTGAAACAATACTCTATGTCATACATATCTCCTTTAGAGGCCCATCATCAACCTCCCAAGCATCTCGGATTCTAGGCCAATGTGTCTGTCTTGCACTAAAAAGTGCCTTTACATAGCGGTCTATGGGAACTGTGTGTTCCCAGTAAATATATATATATATATATATATATATATATATATATACACATATTAACACATAAATATATATATATGTATAAAATCATATTCATATGTATATATCCTTAATTTTGCTTTCATCGCTGCGCTATTACCACCTTCTCTGACGGCATCAGAACGAGGCTCCTATTTTCGCCTATGGAAGCGAGCTCTCATGGGCGCAATGCTTCTCAGCTCGAGTTTTCTTTGCTGTCAACTTGTAATACCAGCACACATTAGCAAGCACTAATATTCTTTAATGGAGCGCAAATATTGCTTTCACGGAAGAGATTTAGCGCTCTACTTGTAATCTGGCCCTAAATGTGCTGTGTTTTATATATACATTTGTATTTGTTGCATTTTTTTTAATCATACAGTAAATTAAAGGGACATTAAAAACTTTAAGATGGAAATAAAAAATGATAAATTGTATATATAAAAAAATTCTTCAATATACTTTCATTGTTTATTTTGTCCCCTTTTCCTGTAATTCCATTCTGAAATTGTGAGCTCTTTAGTTCCTGTTAGAAATGGAAGTTCAGAACACTGTTATAGTCCATGCCATTGGCTGCGCACTCTAGCGACCTATTTATAACTGTCCCTAATTGGCCACAGCAGAGAAGGTAACCTAAGTTACAATATGGCAGCTCCCATTGTTTTATAGACATTAAAGCTTTACACTTATTTTGTCACTATTTAAACAACTAATGAAACTTTAAAAAATATATCTAAATGCTATTCTAAGACTAATCTTTTCTTTGAATGCGTCATTCTATCTAGCATTTATTTGGGGCTAAATTACAAGTAGAACACTAATTTATTAAGTGCCCGCAAACGGGCAAATTTGCCCATTTGTGGTTGCACTATAACCAGCCATTACAAGTGGCTAAGCACTCAGAAAATTACCACAGATCAGATTTCTGCTTAATTTTCTGAAAGTTCCCCAAATGCCCCCAAAATAGAGGGTCTATTATTTTTTATGAAAGAAAAATGTAGCTTTTTTTCATAAAAAAAATACTACACTAGTCACTTTTAAGGGGCTAAAGATTGGCGGGTGTGGGGTGTTAGAAAAAAAATGTGAAAAGTGCCTTTACATTGTGGTCTATGGGAACTGTGTGTTTGCAGTAAATATATATGTATATGCTCATATACATATATATTTAAAATTGCTGCCCTTCACTGCTCGACTTACCCCTGTCGCTGCGCTTAGGTTCTGTGCCGTGTCTGATGGCATCAGAACGAGGTTCCCATTAGAGCCTATGGAAGCGCGTTCTCATTGCACCTAACTAATAATACCAGCGCACATTAGAGTGCACTGGTATTACTCAGTTGATCGCAAATATTGCTTACACTATATATTTTGCCCTCAACTTGTAATCTGGCCCTTAGCATTTAATGTCCCTTTAAGAAAATGTTCATTCAGTTTCTGCATTGTCTTTGGGTAACTGAAACTGTCAGTAAGAAACAGGCAACTTAGCGAAGTTTTGACAAACATCTGAGTAATTTATTTAAAGATGTTTTATTGTAATTTCCTTTTGTGCTTTTTTTTTGTGTTTTTTTTTTTTGGGGGGGGGGGGGGAATTCTTGGAGGTCCATGGTTTATTAAGATACTTATACACAGAAGAAAAACAATGCAAATATTATTTGGAAAAAATACATATATATCCTCTTTATTAGAAATATTTGTATATACATAAGAATACAATTTATACTTTGTCACAGTATTGCAGTTTTATTATACATTAATGTCTACAAATATCCATAGATTTATAATACACTCACTACTCAGACCAGTAGATATTAAAATATATTACACATGGCACTGTCAAGTCTTTCATAAATAAAATAAAAAAACTTTGTATTTAAATTCAAATAGCTAGTATTAGCCCCCATTATGTTTCTACATTTACTCACCCATAACCATTAACCTCTTCCTGCCAGGGGAGACCTGCTTTACCTCCACAGTGTGGATGATAACAAATATCCCATATTACTATGTTTTATCTCCTGGTATCACCTACAGACAGCAATGTCAGCAAAGTGTGTGAAGTCTTTCTTACATGCAGGTGATTGCTATAAAAAGGGAGCTTACCAAGGGTGGGCAAGTCCTTTTTTCAACAGAGGGGTCCTTGGTACCCCAAGGATGTAAGTGATCACCATGTGGAATAAAGTACTAGCTCCTGTCTCCCCAGTTGAAAAATAAAAATTCACATGGGTTATCATAGTTACAGCTCCACCAGGGAACATTTATATAAAGGGTAGTGGGGCTTTCAGAAACTCTCTTCCCCCAGGAACCACACAAAGAGACATAAAACCGTGAAATCTCATACCAGTCATTAGCAAGGGATTTCCAAAAAATATTCTACCTTATGTACTTATGGACTGGGGAGAAAAACTCCTAAGAACCCATATCCCCTAAAGACAGCCTGCACCAAACCCACAGAATACAGATCATATGAAAGAGGGCTTTTCAAAAAGAAAGGTGTCTTGGAACTCTATGATTGTCATAGGAATAGCAGCCACATGTCTACTAGGTAACTTTTAGGGGGCTAGGTAGTTCTAAAAGGCACCTTAGCACCCTATATGATTACTAAAATGAGGCATCTGGCTATCAGGTAATCACCATTGCAAAAATGACAGAATGATATGAACCATATGCATAGGACAAAACATAGAAAGCCGTAAAGAATAGAGGAACATGAGATACTTTATGTGAAATAAGCAATCCTTCTCTTTCACATAAGTGAACCTGTCAGGTAGTGATTCGTCCTAGTTACTGCCCTACTCAGAATCTTTCTCATTCTGTCCCTCACCACGTTCTGCCTCTTCCCCCCAAATTCCACAGCTTTTATACAGCTCTTCCAACTGTAGATTTTAAACTAATTCAAAAGCTAATTTTGAAGAGCTTGCATTCACAGACTGAATAAAGTACTTACACTTTAAGGAACAGATGAATAAGTGGGCACTTTAACAAATTTGGCTGAAGAACTTGATCACAGAGGAGCCAATAAATAGAGAGGTACTCAAGCAAACTTGGCTGAAGAGCTTATTATTATTATACTTTATTTATGAAGAACCAACATATTCTGCAGCACTGTCCATGACTACAATTCATTTAAATAAAACAATGATATAAGACTTGTAGGAGACAGGACAAAATTTACAAATACATACAAGAGGAACTGAGGGCCCTATTCCCGTGGGAACTTACAATCTACAACAGCTTGTACTTATAGAAGTACAATTATCTGGGTGGTGGTAAATCGCTTTTCTGAGATGGCACACTTCATTGCATTGCCTAAATTATCTAGTACAAGACAATTATCAGATATATTCTTCAGTCTTTGGGTGAGGTTACATGGTCTACCAATTGATATAGTATCCGACAGTTTGCCTCGTGTTTTTGGAAGGCTGTATGCCACAAACTGGGTATAGCATTTCCTTGTCTTCCTCTTACCACCCCCAGTCAAATCTGCAAACTGAGAGGACTAATCAGTCTCTGGAGACTTACTTGCGACTGTATTCAACCCCTTCTCAGGGCAACTAGGCCTCATTACTTCCACTAGCTGAATTCGCTCATAACTCAATATACCATGCCACCATCAAAACCACCATACTCTATGCTGCTCTGGGTTACCATCTACAGGTTTTTCCTTTAAGTTCTCCTTCTACTGATACTCCTGATGCCAATTGTCGTGTTACAGTACTCATTCAACATTGGTATTAGATATGTCAGACTCTGTGGGCTTCAGTTAACTTTTAGAAAAGACTGCTGATCATTCAACAGAGGCATCGGGCTCCAAGTTTCCATATCACGGAGAAAGTATGGTTATTACGTAAAAACATACAGTTACATTGTTTCCTCTTAGTTGAGCCCACGTTTTATTGGTCCATTTCAAGTGGCACAACTGATAAATTCTGTTTCTTATCAGTTGCTTCTACCCTCCTCATTTTGGGTACATCCAGTTTTTCATGTGTCTCTGCTACAACTATACACAGTAGAGCGTATTTTGGACAGTAAGCATTGAGGTTGCAGACTTTTTTCTCTTGTTGTGCCAGGGATGCACAAAATAGGTATTTTGTTCTAAACCATTGCAAGTTGTGCAGCCACTGCAGTGCTAAAAACTGGGTTTTGGAGTACCCAGCCTTGTAGTAGTAGTGTAGCTAGGACTATAATCAGGCCTCATGAGTGTATCACGTAGATTTCTTCCACATTTGTATCTAATTCTCAGGTTGTCAAAGTTGTTATAAGGTAGTGCTGGATCACTTGCTACTACAATCCTCCAGTTGTCATTAATTATTTTGGCAACCTGACATTTATCAGGTGTACAGGTTACACATATTTTTTCAATTTATCAGGTGTATACCTAGTGACAAAGGTCATACGTGGATCTCCCTCATGCTGGGTGTTTCTTTTGGCTATTGATTCCTCCTGGGTCAAATCCTTGACCCTTGTCATTGTGTCATTGAGTAAATGATTTTGATATCGTCTTTCTCTAAATCTGTCTCTCATATCCAACAATTGTTGATCCTTGTTGGCCTGTGCTGTATTGTTGCGTATTACACGCTTAAATTGTCATAGCAGTAGAGTTCTTTTTAATGCTGGTGGATGGCAACTATCAGCTCTCAAGATTGAGTTCCAAATGGTTTCTTTCTTATACAGAGTCGTGTCCAGTCTGTTACCATTCATATATATTTTGAGATCCAAAAATTCAATACTTGTGCTGGATTAGTGTATCTTAAACTTCAAAATAGGGTGACAGCTGTTGAGTTGTATATACCAATCATCCATTTCTTCCTGTGTGCCAGTCCAGATGATAAGCAAATCATCTATATATCAAGCAACTGTATTAATGTCTTGGTCGGTGGTCCTACATATGGATATCTGCCGAGATGCTTCCGTATTGCTTCAATCCCTTCACTGTTTGGAATCACAGTATACAAACTGTTGACATCAAGTGTTACTAGTATATCAGTTTCTGTTACTGTATACATTTCTTGCTTAAGCAATTTGATCACTTCAATAGAATCCAAAATAAATGAAGGGATACTCCAAACCATCGGTTGTAACATAGTGTCCAAAAATGGATCTTCCTGGTGGATGACAAGCATCTTTATGAACTTTCGAAAGAGTATATAGTATAGGTGCTCTGTATTCAGAGTAATTCATAATAACTAGGGCACATCCCTTGTCAGTTTCCCTAAACACCAACTCAGCATTATCTTTGAGATAACTTAGAGCCTTCCACTCCCCGCTTGACAAATTCTTGCAGGCTCTGTCAGTGTTTTCTTGTACTGAGGCCTTTGCTTGTTGTTTTGTCAGGCATGTGAAAGTGTTGATACTGGGATTCTGACCCCTAGGTACATAAGTATGTTTTCTTTTAAATGGCTCAATCGTGTCACCTTGTTTTTGGAACTGTTCTTTGATTTTCAAGGACCTTTGAAATCTATATATGTCCACATCCAGATCAAAATCATTAGTTGTAGTAGTTGGTGTAAAAGAGGAACCTTTTTGTAGCACTGATCTCTCAGCTGGTGTTAGTTGGCAATTGCTGAGATTTATGATATTTTCTTTAGGATGTTCTATCTCCGCCAGGGACAAGGGGGTCTGCCTATCCTTCCCTCTGCGTATCTGTCACCATGTCATCATTTGAATGGGTTACCATTCCCTGAGAAGTAGATGTAGGCTCTTTATCAATTTGTGTGCTTTCACCCTCAGAGCTATTGTCAGAGCTCTCCACAGTTAGTAAGGATCTGGGTTTGGAAATATGTTGTCTCCTGGGTCTTAGTGCTCTTGAGAGCCTATAGTTGCCATCCACCAGCTCTAAAAAGAAATCTACCGCTATCACAATTTAAATGTATAATACGCAACAATACAGCACAGGCCAACATGATCAACAATTGTTTGATACGAGAGACAGATTCAGAAAAAGAGGATATCAAAATAATTTATTTAACGACACAATGACAAGGGTCAAGTATTTGACCCAGGAGGAATGAATTGCCAAAAGAAACATCCAACATGAGGGAGATAATAGTATGACCTTTGCCATTAGATATACACCTGATAAATGTCAGGTTGCCAAAATAATCAGTGATAACTGGAGGATTGTGGCAAGTGATCCAGCACTACCTTTTAACAACTTTGCCAACCCGAGAATTGGATACAAACATGGAAGAAATCTATGTGATACACTCATGAGGTCTGATTATAGTCCTAGCTACACTACTACATGGCTGGGTACTCCAAAGGTTAGGTTACTAGGTTACTAGTGGGAAGGGCTCCAAGTGTATGTATGCATGTATATATATATATGTCCACACGTGTATATGTGTATATATGTATGTATATAAATACATAAATACATGTGTATATACACATATTTAGACATATATACACTTACATACATACAAACAAACAAACATACATACAATATAGCTATTTCCATTCAAACACCTTGTCATCTATCATATACCTTTTATAAAAATATGTATTAATATGTATATGAATATTTTTTAATCAGATATATATATATATATATATATATATATATATATATATATATATGAGTGCAACTATAATTTGTAATGTATTTATGTTGTGTTTAGTGCACATTTTTTTTTAACTCTTACACTTTAATCTAGGACTCCACTTGCGCAAACCGGACATAAGATAATTTTATTTGTGCTTCCACAATTGCGTTTTACTTTCTACTTGTAAAACACGTGCGAGTTAGTACGGGTGTGATATTTCTTATCATGACCCTTGCTAACAATAGCCCACCATTGCTTAAAGGGACACTGTACCCAAATTTTTTCTTTTGTGATTCAGATAGAGCATGCAATTTTAAGCAACTTTCTAATGTACTCCTATTATCAAATTTTCTTCATTCTCTTGGTATGTTTATTTGAAAAGCAAGAATTTAAGTTTAGATGTCGGCCCATTTTTGGTGAACAACCTGGGTTGTCCTTGCTGATTGGGCAGCACCAATAAACAAATGCTGTCCATGGTTCTGAACCACAAATTTGCTGGCTCCTCAGCTTAGATGCCTTCTTTTTCAAATAAAGATATCAAGAGAACAAAGAAAAATTGATAACAGAAGTAAATTAGAAAGTTGCTTAAAATTGCATGCTCTATCTGAATCACAAAAGAAAAAAAATTGGCTACAGTGTCCCTTTAATGTTGCTTTCAGGATATCACACACCAACGTTTTTTATGTGGAACATCTACCATATACCTTTTATCAAAAAAATGTATTAACATGTATATGAATATTTTTTAATCAGATATATATATATATATATATATATATATATATATATATATATATATATATATATATATATAAAAATATATATATGAGTGCAACAATAATTTAATGTATTTATGTTGTGTTTAGTGCATATTTTTTTTTAACTCTTACACTTTAATCTAGGTCTCCACTTGTGCAAACCCGACACAAGCTAATTTTATTTGTGCTTGCGCAATTGCGTTTTACTTTCTACTTGTAATACATGTGCAAGTTAGTATGGGTGTGATATTTTTTATTGTGACCCTTGCTAACAATAGCCCACCATTGCTTAATGTTGCTTTCAGGATATCACACACCAACGTTTTTTATGTGGAACAATCTTCTGTCCATGTAGATTAGAGTTAAAAATAGTGGTTGGTGGACAGGAAGGTAATTTACTGATGACCATTCAAAACTAGGTAGTTTTATGAGTATCCTGTAATTGTTGCATTGACTTCATATGATGTTTTGGGTAAACAAGAAAGTAACAGTAGCCTGAAAACTGTTTACATTTTTTTCACATAAGATATAGTCAGCCAGATTATGAGTTTTGCGTTATGGCTGGCTCACTAATAACTTGCAAGTTATTTCCACCGCTCACCTTTAATAGCGCTGCTATTACAGGTTTGCAAAAACCCGGCTTGTACGGGTGATATGGTTGGGTTGAGCTCCGTACCGCACACAAATAAAAGCGCTACTTTGAGCTGTTTTGATTTCCCCATAGACATCAATGGGGAGAGCCGGCTAAAAAAAAAAAAACACCTGCAATCGCGGATCGTAAAGCTCCGTAACCCAGCCCATTGATGTCTATGGGGAAAGAAAATGTATGTTTAAACCTAACACCCTAACATAAACCCCGAGTCTAAACACCCCTAATCTGCTGCCCCTAACATCACCACCACCTACATTACACTTATTAACCCCTAATCTGCCGCCACCTAGCTACACTTATTAACCCCTAATCTGATGCCCCCAACGTCGCCGCCACCTACCTACACTTATTAACCCCTTATCTGCCTGCCCTAATGTCGCCGCGGCCACTATACTAAAGTTATTAACCCCTAAACCTCTGGCCTCCCACATCACTAACACTAAATAAATATATTAACCCCTAAACCTAACCCTAAGTCTAACCCTCACCCTAACGTAACCCTAACCCTAACACCCCTAACTTTAACATAATTAAAATAATTCTAAATAAAACCTACTATTAATAACTAAATAATTCCTATTTAAAACTAAAAACTTACCTGTAAAATAAACCCTAAGCTAGCTACAATATAACTAATAGTTACATTGTAGCTATCTTAGGTTTTATTTATTTTTTCATAGTTAAGTTTGTTTTTATTTTAACTAGGTAGACTAGTTAGTAAATAGAAATTAACTATTTACTAGTTATCTAGTTAAAATAAATACAAACTTACTTGTAAAATAAAACCTAACCTGCCTCACACTAACACCTAACATTACAATAAAATTAAATGAATTAAATTAAATTAAATTAAATTAAAAAAATACATTTATATAAATTACAAAAAATAATAAACACTAAATTACACAAAATAAAAAAGAAATGATCAAAAATAAAAACGAATTACTCCTAATCTAATAGCCCTATCAAAATAAAAAAGCCCCCCAAAATAAAAAAAAAACATAGCCTACACTAAACTACCAATAGCCCTTAAAAGGGCCTTTTGCGGGGCTTTCCCCCAAAGAAATCAGCTCTTTTACCTGTGAAAAAAATACAAACAACCCCCCAACAGTAAAACCCACCACCCACACAACCAACTACCCATTGCCCTGAAAAGGGCATTTAGCTCCTTTACATTGCCCAAACCCTTTTTGGAACAGCCAATAGAATGCAAGCTCAATCCTATTGGCTGATTGGATCACCCAAAAGGATTAAACCTCAATCCTATTGGCTGATTGCATCAGCCAATATGATTTTTTACCCTTTAATTCCTATTGGCTGATAGAATTCTATCAACCAATCGGAATTCAAGGGACGCCATCTTCGATGACGTCCCTTGAAGGGAACCTTCAGTGTACGGCTGGGACCCGCCTGGATGATGACTTCTTGCCGCTTGGATGAAGACTTCTCCCGGCTTCATTGAGGACTTCTTGCCGCTTGGATGACGACTTCTCCCGGCTTCGTTGAGGTCTTCTTGCCGCTTGGATGAGGACTTCGCCGCCTGGATGAGGATGGATGTCTGGTCTTCCAAAACTGGAAGTGGATCTTCGGGAGTTAGTGTTGGGTTTTATTAAGGGTTTATTGGGTGGATTTTACTTTTAGCTTAGGGTTTGGGCAATGTAAAAGAGCCAAATGCCCTTTTAAGGGCAATGCCCATCCAAATGCAGTTTTCAGGGCAATGGGTAGCTTAGGTTTTTTAGATAGGATTTTATTTGGGGGGGGGTTGGTTGTGTGGGTGGTGGGTGGGTTTTACTGTTGGGGGGATGTTTGTATTTTTATTTACCAGGTAAAAGAGCTGATATCTTTTGCACCGCAAAAGGCCCTTTTAAGGGCTATTGGCAGTTTAGTTTAGGCTAGGGGTTTTATTATTTTGGGGGGCTTTTTATTTTGATAGGGCTAATAGATTAGGAGTAATTAGTTTAAATATTTGATAATTTCTATTTTGTGTAATTTAGGGTTTTGTTTTTTTGAAATTTAGTTAATTGTATTTGATTAATGTAATTTATTAAATTTGAGTGTAATGTTAGGTTTTACTGTAAGACAGGTTAGGCTCTATTTTACAGGTAAATTTGTATTTATTTTAACTAGATAGTTAGTAAATAGTTAATAACTATTTAATAACTTGTCTACCTAGTTAAAATAAATACAAACTTACCTGTGAAATAAAAATAAAACATAAGCTAGATACAATATAACTATTAGTTATATTGTAGCTAGCTTAGGTTTTATTTTACAGGTAAGTATTTATTTAGTTTTAAATAGGAATAATTTAGGTATTAATTGTAATTTTTATTTGGAATTATTTTAATAATGTTAAAGTTAGTGGGTGTTAGGGTTAGCGTTATGTTAGGGTTAGACTTAGGGTTAGGTTTAGGGGTTAATAACTTTAGTATTGTGGTGACGACATTGGGGACAGCAGATTAGGGGTTAATAAGTGTAGTTAGGTGGCAGCGATTTTGGGGGCAGCAGATTAGGGGTTAATAACAGTAATGTAGGTTGCGGCGATGTTAGGGACAGCAGATTAGGGGTTAATAAGTGTATGTAGGTGGCGACGACATTAGGGGCAGCAGATTAGGTGTTAATAATATTTAACTAGTGTTTGCGATGCGGGAGTGCGGCGGTTTAGGGGTTAATATGTTTATTATAGTGGCAGCGATGTCCGGAGTGGCAGATTAAGGGTTAATAATTTTATTTTAGTATTTGTGATGAGGGAGGGCCTCGGTTTAGGGGTTAATAGGTAGTATATGGGTGTTAGTGTACTTTTTAGCACTTTAGTTATGAGTTTTATGCTAGAGCTTTGTAGCGTAAAACTCATAACTACTGACTTTAGATGGCGGTACAGCTCTTGTAGTTATAGGCTGTACCGCTCACTTTTTGGCCTCCTAGGCAAAACTCGTAATACCGGCGCTGTGGAAGTCCCATTGAAAAAGGACTTTTTAAAAAGTGCGGTACTTACGTTGCATGACGGCCAAAAAGGTGTGCGGTACAGCTATACCTAGAACACCTGTAAAACCAGCGGTAGTGAAAAAGAGTGATAACGCTGCTTTTTCACTCATAACACACAACTCGTAATCTAGCTGAGTGTTATTTAAAAATGTTATTGATGTTTTAAACTTTAATTAACTAAGGGCCTTATGATCTAAAGATTATCTAGGACATATTTTCACTACTGTGAGATCCCTCAAATATGTTATAATACATTTTAGCTTGAGAGCTGTTAGTCTCACTATACAGGGTACGGATTTTAAAGGAGGGACAACTACATAACAATATAATGCTCAAAAAAAAAATTGACATTATTTCTCTCCATGACAACAAGGTTTCGATCATGGGGCTTTGCAGCTAAGCACTAGGATCCTGTCTCGTTATGGTGTTCCTTGTCATCCATGTTTGTACAGTTTGTGAACTTTGCAGATGGTCACCAGATGGGTAATTAGGTACTTATGTTCAGATGGGTTAGTATGTTTAGCAGCTGCATGTGGCATATTTGTATGTTAGCAATTTCTTAGATGACTAATATTAACTAACTTTATTATGTGTTCATTTTATGTTGTATTTCACTTCTCTGAATGTTTTATTTGTTGGTCAGGTTTAGGCTTGTTAAGTCTGATTGTTTTTTTTTTTTTAATTTTAAATTTTGTTTTCTTCATTTCATTTTTCCTTTAATTTTTCTGAAGATGTCACATATTCTCTACCAAATACAAGGTCTGTATTCAATGTTCTCAATGGTGATTTGTTAGCATCACTCAATGTTCAATGTTCAATGTTCTCATAAGGCACTTCATTAGCTTTGGATGAAACTTGCTAGCAGAAAAAAACAAAAAAATTAAATGCTCTAAAAAATAAAACAAACCATTAAATCAGCTATTACTAACCCCCCACTACAATTAACCCCCTAACAGAGGGACTCCCCATATTTTTATATTATATGTTGAATTTTTTTAAATAATTTTTTTTAACTTGCGTAAAATAATGTCTTAGACAAACTCTAGTGTAAATAAAGCTACCTAAAAGGGGCAAATGTGCTGGTTTTCTTACATGTTGCTTGGACAGTCTGGACGTCTGTCTGTTTGTTCATGCCTGTATCCATAACCAAAATCCAAAAAATACAGAAGATCTGCAGAATTTTCAAAAATGTATTTAAACTGTAGATTGACATAACACATTAAATCAGTATAAAAGTTCTATCAGGCTGGTGTTACATTGCATAAAATTTCTTATGAAACAGCCAGTAACTGATTTCAAGGTGGAGAAATACATTTTTAAAAAAAAAAAACAACAAAAACAAACCCTTTTCCTGCAGCTTCTTTGAATGGTGTGTACAGTTCCCTTAGAAGATCTGTTGGGAGAATGCTAGCAAGCTGGGATGCTGTTAGTGTCCAGAAAATCTGATTAAGCACTTCCAGTGCCAAGATATACAGTATCTCACAAAAGTGAGTACACCCCTCACATTTTTATAAATATTTTATTATATCTTTTTATGTGACAACACTGAAGAAATTACACTTTGCTACACTATAAAGTAGTGAGTGTACAGCTTGTATAACAGTGTAAATTAGCTGTCCCCTCAAAATAACTCAACACACAGCCATTAATGTCTAAACCATTGGCAACAAAAGTGAGTACGGCCCTAAGTGGAAATGTCCTAATTGAGCCCAATTAGCCATTTTCTCTTCCCAGTGTCATGTGACTTGTTAGTGTTAGAAGGTCTCAGGTGTGAATGGGGAACAGGTGTCTTAAATTTGGTATTATCGCTCTCACACTCTCTTATACTAGTCACTGGAAGTTCAGAGTCATATATGTCATGCCACGCCTACTGCTCATTGCCTAGGGGGGAGTCGGCTCCTCTCTGCATGCGGCGGTGACGTAATCACCGCACGCTTCCCCTTCCAGGAGCTGGTCAGGATCTCCTGTGGAGCGAATCCGGCGCCTATGTAAGTAACTTCAGTCCTACCTATCACTGCCCAAGTATAGGTGTTTCATACTGTTCTCCTGGGTGTTATTGATTCTTATGTTGGACTGTTATATTGTTGCTGACACTTGCCTTTAACTGCTGGATTGATATACCGCTGCTGAACTCTGCTTGTCTGACCACTCTGCCTGTTAACCCCTTATCTGCTGGATTGTTATACTGCTGCTGAACTCTGCTTGTCTGACCACTATTGCTCTGGATTGCCTTACTATTGCCAAACCCTGTCTGCCTGACCATCCTAGTGGTCTACCTCTGGACTGCCTTGCTGTTGCCAGGTCCTGCCTATCTGACCTTTCTAGTAGTTTGCCCATGAACTACCTTTTTCTGGTTTCCTGCCTGTTGCTGCCAAGGACTGTCCTGCCTGTGGTGAGTGCTGCTTACCCCATCTTGCATACATTCTCTGCTCTGGGATAATCCCTATCATTCCGGCTCAACGCCGGGATAACAAGACTACTGGCCGAGTTCGGTCTGATAGAGGAGTATCCAACGAGCATTACATTATACTTAGGCCATGGAGCCAGATGAGGTAGCACGAGCAGTTTATCTTCAGGGACAGATGTTGGGAACTCATACCACACAGTTGCAGAATATGGATTCCAAGCTAGAGGCTATAACCGCTCAACTCTCTTTACTAGTTAAAGCAAGGAATACCGCTCCTGTTGTTGTACCGCTAGTCTCTGCTCCTAGCACTGCAGATTCTTCCTCTGCTTCTGGAAGTATACCCCGTATACCATTGCCTGACAAATATGAAGGTACTACTGATTGCAGGGGTTTTCTTAACCAATGCAGGCTGCACTTCCGAGATGATCCTCACACCTTTCAGTCTCACCAGTCAAGGGTCACCTTTATCATTTCCTTACTGAAAGACAAGGCCCTATCCTACATGATGCTGATACTTTCATTTCTGCATTATCTTCTGTGTTTGGGACTTCTGGCCGTACCTCTGCTGCAGAATTTTCTCTCCTGGACCTCCGCCAGGGCAATAGAACTTTGGCACAATTCGCCATTGAGTTTCGCACCTTGGCACTTGAAACCACTTGGTATGGCAGTGCTCTCAAGGCAGCCTTTAGGAGGGGTCTGCATGAATGCATCAAATATGAACTCACTTCTTCTTTGGATGACTTTATAATGCTTTTTATCAGTCTGGACAAGCCAAGAGAGACAGAACTAGGAGGGTCCTTCCCTCCCGACCTCCCATTCGTCCGGTTTCGGCAGTATTCTCTACCCCTTCAACAGCTCCAGTTACCCCAGTGGAGAAACCCATGGGTCTCCTTCAAACCTTCAGAATCTGAAAGACAGAGAAGAAGACTATGCTTTTATTGTGGATCCAACACCCACCAACTAAAGAACTGTGACATTTGGCCGGGAAAAGTCAATGCTTAGGGGATAATACTGGGGTACCTCTAAGCATAATCACTACTAAATCCCCTCATTCCACTCAGATTCTGGTACCTATAACCCTTACCTTCCTTCAGAATACTGTCCACACTCAAGCCTTCGTTGATTCAGGGGCAGTAGGAAAATGGATCAATGTTTTATGATTCAAGCTGGCTTGCCTCTTCTGCAGAAAAGACATTGTCTCAAAATGTGAAAACCCTGTGAACACAGAAGAAAGAGGCACCTTATGGGACAGTATAGTGGGATATAAACAGACGGGCAGGTTACATACACTCTCTTGCAGGAGGGTACTCACATGTAAAGCAGCACAACAGTGTGCCTAACCAAGCAGGACGGGACCTTTAGTCGCCCGACAGACGTTAACACAGGAATCCTCGCTTTGGTAGCAGCAGCCAGTCGGCGATAACAGAGGGTCTGACGTCAGAGTGTGTCAGGGTTTTGTTAGGACTTAGTACTGTTCCTTTAAGTCTTGATTACTTTACCCCTATTTAAGGCTCCTCCTCACTCTAATCTATGCTTGGTAATTTGTTGCACTTGTTCACCTCAAGAGCCTGTGAAGACACCTAGCATATCCCTGCTGCTCTGCTCGGATCCTTGTTTCCCGTACTCACTAGGTTGTGAGTTCTCCTGTCAAAAGACCCTGTTCGTTCATCTAGGTATTTGGGGAAATACCTTCTCTACCCTTTTTGAAAGGTTGAAGCTGTTTCTTTTTGCCGGTTCCTCTGCTGATCCGTTCAGCGTGTGACGTCAGACCCGGCATCAGGCCCTGCAGATTCAGCGTGTGCTCCTCTCTCATCGCAAGCTGTGTTTCCCTGTCGCAGCACCATAACTAACTCTACTAAACTTACCTGGTATTTCTCCGGATCCTGGTCTGTATCTGTTACTTATTTACTATCAGAATTATACTTGCCTGTGTACTTGTACTACGGACTGCCATATACACATACTAAATACTGCCTACAGGTGATATTCAGACTTCCTCCCAAGAGACATGCTTATAGCGCTTAAGGCAAATATTCTCAGTATTGATTTCTGTGTCACACTCCAGCTTAATTCATCTACTGCCAAACTGTTTAGTTGTGTATCACCTAATTGAGATATAAACCTCTCCTCATTGTTTGATCTGTATCATATTAAGCACTATATTCATACGCTACCTAAGTTTACCAAGTATTCATATACATCACAAACCAGAGCATTGTGACATTCATCCTGCAACATATATATCTATACCATGGGTGATTGCGGGTGTGTATGAATATTGTATATATTTTATTCTGTATGAGATGTGTGTATGAAATTCCTTATGCCAAAGGATTTAATATACTTCAACTGCAAACTACCTTTGCCTATTCTGTGTACACTGCTTACATAACTTATAAGTTGCGTGAAGGCTCCGTATCTCTCTGTATACCTACAGAAGAGACCCTCAGTACGATGAGCATAACAGAATTCTAATAAGTTAAGTCTTACAGAATTCGAGGTATGGTGTGAGGCTGAGTGGTCCTGCTAGAATAAGGATACTAGTTCACCCATTCAAAGTTTATATCATTGCAGTGTTTCACATCCTGACATACTTCCTCACATATCTTGACATAATCTTGACATATTACCAAGCCTGTAAAAAGATAGTGTACTGGTATTCAGCAATATGGATATAAGTGTGTTAGCAAACAGGGTTGGATCCCTAGCCCAGAGCATGGATAACATGATCCAGGGGTTGAGAGAGATACAACTGGAGAATCAAAATATCAGAAAGTTTATAAATGAACATCTTGCTTGCAAACCACCTGTTGCTGAAAGTACATCAGAGCCTGTGGTCAGTCCTCCTGACAAATTCTATGGGGATAGGTCTATGTACAGAGACTTCAGAAATTCATGCACTTTATTGTTTACTTTAAGGCCTAAATCCTACCCCACAGACAGAATTAGAGTCCTAACTGTCATCTCTTTTTTGAGAGGTGAGGCTAGATCTTGGGCTAATGCCTTTTATGAGAATGATGATCCTATCTTAAATTCTCTGGATACTTTTTTTAGTGCTATGTCCCTTTTGTATGAAGACCACAATAAACAGAGTACAGCAGAAACAAAGTTAAGATCCCTACGCCAAGGGAAAAGAATTGTTGAAGAATATATAACGGATTTTAAAAGATGGGCACCCGATACCTTGTGGAATAACCCAGCACTGAGGAACCAGTTCCGTCATGGCCTCTGTGATGCATTAAAAGATGAGTTAGCAAGAGGTATCATTCCTGATGATTTGGAAACCCTAATGACTCTCTGCATAGGAATTGATAGAAGACTTAGAGAAAGAAAGTCTGAAAAATCTACTGTCGACTCTAGTACTAAGAAGCATTCTACATACCATTTCTACCCTTCCACTTTGCCATCTAGGTCCACAGATGAACCCATGGATGTAGCTGTTATTCGAGGTCCATTAAAACCAGAAGAGAAAGCCAGACGTAAATTACTCAATTTGTGTCTCTACTGCGCAGAAAAAGACCACACTGTCAGGGACTGTCCTGCACTCCTTCGACAGAAAAAGGGTAAGACACCACTGAGTGAACACGCTCTCAATATGGTTAATAAAGTAACATCACACTTATCACTGCCTCTCTCCTTACAGTGGCATCACTTGAAGATAAACGTTCAGGCCGTAGTTGACTCTGGAGCTTCTGGGAATTTTGCGGATACTGCTTTTGTCATAAATAATAACATCCCACATCCGTTTGGTTGATGGCTCTTTCTTTAGTTCCGGTCCTATTACACACCACACTATCCCTATTACTGTTATATCAGGTTCAGGTCATACAGAGTTGATTTCTTTTGATGTGCTCCCTACTTCTGTATACCCCATGATACTTGGTTTAAAATGGCTAATTAAACATAACCCTTCTATATCTTGGAAGGATGCTTCTGTTACCTTTACATCACAGTTTTGCAAGCAGTTTTGTTTTGCTTCACATACCCTCTGTCACATAACTGAACAGACTCTACCTAAGTGTTATGATGAGTATGCGGATGTATTCGACAAGGTTGAGGCACAGTCATTGCCGCCCCATAGACCTTATGACTGCCCTATAGATCTTATACCTGGTAGTTCCATTCCATTTGGGCACATATACCCTTTGTCACAACCTGAGTTGGCTCATTTAAAAGAGTATTTGGATGAGAACCTGAAAAAAGGGTTTATTAGGCCCTCTACTTCTTCAGCAGGGGCAGCCATGTTTTTTGTAAAAAACAAAGATGGTAGTCTTCGCCCCATTATTGACTATAGACAGTTAAATAAATGTACAAAGAAGAACAGATACCCCCTGCCTCTCATTCCTGAACTAATTGAACGTTTACAGGGTGCCACCATCTATACCAAACTTGATCTCAGAGGTGCTTACAATTTGATCAGGATGAGGGCAGGGGATGAATGGTTAACAGCTTTCCGTACACGGTACGGACTTTACGAATACACGGTTATGCCGTTTGGGTTATGCAATGCCCCAGCGACATTTCAGTGTTTTATAAACTATGTTTTTCACGACCTATTAGATGTTTGCATTGTCATATATTTAGATGACATTCTTGTTTATTCTGACACTTTTGAGAACCATTTGTCACATGTAAAACAAGTTTTAGATCGTTTAAGGGCTCATCGTTTATATGCAAAGTTAGAAAAATGTATTTTTAACACTAACACTATTTCCTTCTTGGGTTATTGCATTTCCCCTAATGGCATCTCTATGGAGTCTAGTAAAGTTGAAGCCATCACCAACTGGCCTACTCCAACTAGTAAGAAGGAGATCCAAAGATTCCTTGGGTTTGCGAATTTCTATAGGAGATTTATTAAGAACTTCTCCCATATTGTCAAACCCTTAACTACTTTAACACGGAAAGATGTTAAATTTCTATGGAATCAGAAAGCTGAGGATTCCTTTACCACTCTCAAAAGCAAGTTCATTTCAGCCCCTATTCTACAATTCCCAGACCCCAGATGTCATTATACGCTTGAGGTTGACGCTTCAGAGTATGCTATAGGGGCTGTTCTCTCTCAGAGACCCTCTCAAAGCGAACCCATGCATCCTGTGTCATACTACTCCCGAGTCATGAGTTCCGCTGAAATCAATTATGGCATCGGAGATAAAGAGCTTCTTGCCATCAAATCAGCTCTGGAATTCTGGAGGCACCTTCTCGAAGGTACAACCCATCCCATCACCATATTTACAGACCATCGTAACTTACAGTATCTGAAGTCCAATAAAACTCTGACTTCACGACAGGTACGATGGAGTCTGTTTCTTTCGCGTTTTGATTACGTGATTACCTACCGACCAGGGTCAAAAAATCTTAAGGCCGATTCCTTATCTAGAAAAGACCCTAGACCACCTAACTTGGAAGTTCCACAGTCTATTATACCTCAAGACAGATTCATATGTCTAACAAAGAATTTCAAATCTACTTTAAAAGAACAACAAAGTCTGGATCCTACTCTAAATCAACTTGATGTAAGTAAACATTCTGATGATCTGTTTTATCATGGCAACCGATTATATATTCCACCAGCTCTCAGGGATGAGGTGATTGCCACTGCTCACGACTCACCCCTGGCAGGTCATCCTGGAGTCCACAGAACTGTGCATCTGCTTATGAGGACTTATTGGTGGCCTAAGATGACTGACACTGTTACTCAGTTTGTTCAAACCTGCCTAGTCTGTACTACTAGGAAACATCACCATATCCGTCCGTATGGATACCTTCTATCTTTACCTATACCTGAGAGACCATGGGTCGACATTGCAATGGATTTTATTGTTGATCTACCACCATCCCAAAATTACAATACCATTTTAGTGGTGGTAGATCTATTCTCTAAAATGGCTCACTTTCTACCTCATAGAGGTCTTCCAACAGCTTCAGAAACTGCAGCATTATTCCTAAACAATATAGTAAAACTACATGGTCTACCTGATACAATCACCACGGATAGAGGTACACAGTTTACCTCTAGATTCTGGAATCAGCTATGTCGTTCTCTTAACATCACTAAAAGACTAAGCACTGCATACCATCCACAGACAAATGGGCAGACAGAGAGGACTAATCAATCATTAGAACAATATCTCCGCTGTTACTGCACATTAGAACAGGACAATTGCCATACTTTGTTGGCAACAGCCGAGTTCGCCCATAATAATTCACTTAATTCGTCTACCAAAACAACACCATTCTTTGTGAATTATGGTTTCCATCCAACATATAACCATGTCTCCTTGAGTGACTCCCCTATGCCTGTTGTCACTGATTTCGTGAATACCATTGCTAAAGGATTTGCCTCTTTGAAATTGGTTTTACGGGAGGCTCAAGCTTCGCAGAAATACCATTACGATCTACGTCGTTCAAGACCCCCTGACTACAAAGTTGGTGATAAGGTTTGGTTAAGCACAAAAAAACCTCAGGTTACGAATTCCAACCAAGAAATTGGCTGCACTTTATTTGGGGCCCTATGAAATTACGAAAGTAATCAATGCTAATGCAGTGACTTTACTCTTGCCCACTTCTTTAAGGGTCCACCCAACGTTCCATGTCTCCCTTTTGAAACCCTATGGCATGGTCAGGGGTGAACAGCAGTTTTCATAGCCACCTCCGCAGGGGGGGGGGGAATGATATGGAGTATGAAATTGAATCCATCTTGGACTCCCGAATCCTTCGCAACCAACTTCAGTACCTGGTTAGTTGGAAGGGGTTTGGTCCTGAAGAGGACTCCTGGGAGCCTTGTGCCAATGTGTCTGCTCCACGTCTTCTGTCATTGTTACACCGAAGGAACCCCGACCGTCCTGGTCCTTGATCCTCTGAGCGGCTCCTTGAGGGGGGTGTCCTGTCAGGGTTTTGTTAGGACTTAGTACTGTTCCTTTAAGTCTTGATTACTTTACCCCTATTTAAGGCTCCTCCTCACTCTAATCTATGCTTGGTAATTTGTTGCACTTGTTCACCTCAAGAGCCTGTGAAGACACCTAGCATATCCCTGCTGCTCTGCTCGGATCCTTGTTTCCCGTACTCACTAGGTTGTGAGTTCTCCTGTCAAAAGACCCTGTTCGTTCATCTAGGTATTTGGGGAAATACCTTCTCTACCCTTTTTGAAAGATTGAAGCTGTTTCTTTTTGCCGGTTCCTCTGCTGATCCGTTCAGCGTGTGACGTCAGACCCGGCATCCGGCCCTGCAGATTCAGCGTGTGCTCCTCTCTCATCGCAAGCTGTGTTTCCCTGTCGCAGCACCATAACTAACTCTACTAAACTTACCTGGTATTTCTCCGGATCCTGGTCTGTATCTGTTACTTATTTACTATCAGAATTATACTTGCCTGTGTACTTGTACTACGGACTGCCATATACACATACTAAATACTGCCTACAGGTGATATTCAGACTTCCTCCCAAGAGACATGCTTATAGCGCTTAAGGCAAATATTCTCAGTATTGATTTCTGTGTCACACTCTCACCCAGCTTAATTCATCTACTGCCAAACTGTTTAGTTGTGTATCACCTAATTGAGATATAAACCTCTACTCATTGTTTGATCTGTATCATATTAAGCACTATATTCATACGCTACCTAAGTTTACCAAGTATTCATATACATCACAAACCAGAGCATTGTGACATTCATCCTGCAACATATATATCTATACCATGGGTGATTGCGGATGTGTATGAATATTGTATATATTTTATTCTGTATGAGATGTGTGTATGAAATTCCTTATGCCAAAGGATTTAATATACTTCAACTGCAAACTACCTTTGCCTATTCTGTGTACACTGCTTACATAACTTATAAGTTGCGTGAAGGCTCCGTATCTCTCTGTATCCCTACAGAAGAGACCCTCAGTACGATGAGCATAACAGAATTCTAATAAGTTAAGTCTTACAGAATTCGAGGTATGGTGTGAGGCTGAGTGGTCCTGCTAGAATAAGGATACTAGTTCACCCATTCAAAGTTTATATCATTGCAGTGTTTCACATCCTGACATACTTCCTCACATATTTTGACATAATCTTGACTGAGTGGGAGCCGTCCAATGAGTAGCCAATAACAGTGCTAATACTCCGGCAATGAGTAAGTGCAGTTGCGTGGACCAGACAGATTACCACACACCTAGAGCAGGTATAGTTCAATGGCCAACAATTTTATTTGGACCAGATATATTAAAAACAAAATAATTACCTTGGATGGCATCCCCCTTGGTTCAGGGTTGATCCATTTTGAATCAGCACCCTTGACCCTGACTGTGGGAGTCCTTCATACCGAACAGCTGCAGTTTGGGGTTATTCATTCCCCAGCACAGCCTGTCATCCTTGGCTTTCCTTGGCTTCATATACACAATCCACAATTCGACTGGGCTGAAGGACAACTGGCCTCCTGGGGTATTTCCTGTTTCCATTCCTGCCTTGCTAAAGTCACTCCTCTGCTCTGTATCCTCCAAACCTTCCCTCAGTATATACGGACTTCGCAGATGTGTTTGAGAAAAAAGCAGCCAACATGCTACCACCTCACCGTCCGTATGACTGCAAAATTGACCTCTTTCCCGGAGCCCCACTTCCTAAAGGGAGGACTTATCCACTCTCCAAAGCCGAAACTAAATCCATGGCGGAGTATATCCAAGAGAACCTACCTAAAGGTTTCATTCACCCTTCCTCTTCTCCTGCTGGGGCAGGCTTCTTTTTCATCATTAAGAAGAATGGTGGGCTCAGACTCTGCATCGACTACAGGGCCGTGAACAACATAACTATCAAGAACCACTATTCCATTCCTTTGATCACAAAGCTCTATGACTCACTCCAGAATGCTCGCTTCTTCACCAAGCTGGACTTACGTGGGGCATACAATCTGATCCGTATCTTCCCAGGCCACGAATGGAAGACTGCCTTCAACACAAGATCAGGGCATTATGAATACCTTGTAATGCCCTTTGGGCTGTGTAACACTCCTACAGTCTTCCATGCATTTGTCAACGATGTCTTCCATGACCTCCTCAATCGCACTGTCATCGTCTACCTGGATAACATCCTTATTTTCTCTTCCACTCTGGAGGAGCATTATAAGCACGTGAGACAAGTACTTCAACATCTCAGAGACAATTCTTTGGTAGCCAAACTCGTAAAATGTGAGTTTAACCAAGTTTAGATCCAATTTCTTGGTTATGTCATCTCGAAAGAAGGTTTTGCCATGGATCCTGCTAAACTCACTGCAGTTTTAGAGTGGCCTCAACCTACTTCATTAAATGAATTCCAGAGATTCTTGGGGTTCTCCAATTATTACCGCAAGTTTATAAAGAACTTTTCTCAAACAGTCGCTCCTCTTACGGAATTGACAAAACGGAACAAAGACTGTAAACATTGGCCCCCTGAGGCCATATATGCCTTTGCTCGTCTTAAAAGGGCTTTTTGTTCTGCTCTTGTGCTCCTCCATCCTGATCCTGACCTACAGTTCACTTTAGAGGTTGATGTATCCGAGATAGGGGCTGGAGCAGTTCTAACCCAAAGGGATTCTTTAACCTCCAAGTCGCAGCCTGTAGCCTTTTTTTCCAAACGCTTTACTCCTGCAGAGAGGAATTACAATGTGGGTAATCGTGAACTCTTAGCCATTAAGATGGCTTTGACTGAATGGCGTCACTGGTTGGAAGGCACCATTAATCCCATTCAGATTCTCACTGACCACAATAATCTGACTTACCTAGAGACTGCTCATCGACTCAATCCTTGACAGGCCAGGTGGACCTTGTTCTTTTCTCATTTTAACTTTGTGGTCTCTTATCTTCCTGGGACCAAAAACAAGAAGGCAGATGCCCTTTCCCGTCAGTTTCCTCACTCAAGTGATTCCTCTGAAGTGCCTATTGAACCCATCATACCTCCCTCCTGTGTGGTTGCTCATTTGAATACCACCCTTCTTCAAAGACTGCAATGTGCCCAGTCTAGTAAATCTCCTGAAACCCTGTGGCTTCCGATATCTTTTTTGTACCTCTCCTGTACTGTCCTGGGCTCATGACAGTAAACTCTCAGGACATCCTGGTTTGGCAAGGACTGTTAAGCGTCTTTCCCAACACATATGTTATGTAAAAGCCTGCACAACTTGTGCTGCCAACAAAACTACCTGATCCTTGCCTCCCAGCTTGCTCCAACCATTGTCCATTCCTAAATGACCATGGACATACATAACAATGGATTTCATTGTGGACCTTCCTACTTCGGACCACCATACAGTTATCTGGGTTGTGATGGATTGTTTTTCCAGACTGACTCATTTTGTGCCCCTAACAAAACTGCATTCTGCCCAAGAATTATCGTCTATTTTTCTCCTGCATGTGGTACGACTTCATGGCATTCCTGTGAATTTTGTTTCCGACAGAGGTCCACAATTCATCTCTACCTTTTGGAGAGCCTTTTGCAAGCTCATTGGAACCACTGTTTCCTTGTCTTCTGGCTAACATCCTAAGACAAATTGCAAATTTTCAAATGACATTATTCAGGGTATCTGGTGAAAATAGAACATCAGGAAATCCAACAGTGTCATGTGGGCTGTGCCCTAATGTTGGACTTTTAACTGTTTATATGAATAAAGTTTACATTTTACTTTTAAAGTCCTGGATTTCCTGATGTTCTATTTTCACCAGATACCCTGAATACTGTCATTTGAAAATTGCTATATGGAGGTCGAGGGGGAACCTTGACAGTTGGAGGTTAAGGCTTAAGTCGATTGGATACGACCGGCGCAAGAAAGAGGTAGTACGCAGCAGTATCTACACGCCATAGTGTGCGCATACTTATGACTCACATGGTATGAGAACTTTCTGTGAGAGAGAGAGTTTCGAGTATGTGGTGATACGAGTGGTAAGTTGTCTACATTTTTTCCTTGAACTGTGATTTATATGCTGGATGGTTTGTTACCACAGTGGGACACGTTGAAACACACAAGAGACATATATATTTACATATTCTGTTAAAGGGCAACAGACACAGTTAGCAGTTGCTTGAAGTGATCCTACTCAAAGACGGATAATTGCTGTATTAATACAAACCCTACTCTGTCAAAAAGTAACATCCTAAGACCAATGGACTAACTGAGAGAGTAAACCAGGATCTTGAGGCTTATCTTAGATCCTTTGTCAATACTCTTAAAGGGACATAATACTCATATGCTAAATCACTTGAAACTGATGCAGTATAACTGTAAAAAGCTGACAGGAAAATATCCCCTGAGCATCTCTATGTAAAAAAGGAAGATATTTTACCTCACAATCTCCTCAGCTCAGCAGAGTAAGTTCTGTGTAAAAAGTTATACTCAGCTGTTCCCAGCTGCAGGTAAAAAAAAAAAAAAAAAATGAAGAAATGAACAGCAGCCAATCAGCATCAGCAGTGCTGAGGTCATGAAATCTTACTGTGATCTCATGAGATTTGACTTAACTCTCATGAGATTTCATAGTAAGCTTCCTTTACCTGATTGGTGAAATAATATGAGAGTGCATGAGGCTCATCCTTTCAGCTGTCCAGAGACAGACATACTAATATGCTGCTTAGAAATCCTTTACAATGGGATATGGCGACTGAGGAACTTTTGAGGTAAAATATCTTTCTTTTTTACATAGAGATGTTCAGGTGATATTTTCTAGTCCGCTTTTTACAGCTATGCTGCATCACTTTCAAGTGTTTAAACATTTGGGTATTATGGCCCTTTAATAACAACTGGTCTGAGTTGTTACCCCTAGCGGAGCTGGCAAGAAACACTCATTGGCACTCTTCTCTTCAATGTTCTCCATTTCAAGGCACAGCAGGGTATCAACCTTGTGTCTCCCCTCTTTCGACTCAGTCCACTGGAGTTCCTGCTGCAGACCGACACGTTAACTCACCACTCATTGGCAACGTATTCGCTCTGAACTATGTTCAGCTGTCTCTAGATATAAAACGTTTGTTGATCGTCATAAAGCTTCTGTACGTGCCATCTTAGTAGGTGAACGTGTTTGGGTCTCTACTCGACATATTTGTCTACGTCAACCATGTCACAAATTGGGGCCTAGGTTTATTGGTCCTTACAAAGTCCTGAAAAGACTATCTCATGTTGCCTACAAAGTGGCCTTGTCCAAACCCTGCGCATACACCCAGTATTCCGCATCTCACTACTCAAGCCTTACATCAAGAATAGGTTGCTAAGATCCTGGACTCCAGATACATGTGCAGACAACTGCAGTATCTGGTACATTGGAAGGGTTACTCTGTGGCGGATCATTCCTGGGTTCCTGCCAGTGATGTGCATGCTCCATCTTTGGTCTCTAGATTCCATGCTGCTCATCCTTTGAGGCCTAAGAACCCTTGAGAGGGGGGCTATGTCGCGCTGTGCTGCTCTAGCTGTTACTAGGGACATGGCACCTGCAGACTGCTCGTTGCCTAGGGGGGTGTCGGCTCCTTTCTGCGTGCGGCGGTGACGTCATTGCCGCACGCTTCCCCATCAAGAAGCTGGTCAGGATCTCCTGTGGCACGAATCCGGCACCTATGTAAGTAACTTCAGTCCTACCTATCACTGCCCAACTATAGGTGTTTTGTACTGTTCTCCTGGATTTTATTGATTCTTATGCTGGACTGTTATATTGTTGCTGACACTTGCTTGTCTGACCAATATGCCTGTTTACCCTTTAACTGTTGGATTGCTATACCGTTGTTGAACTCTGCTTGGCAGACCACTCTGCCTGTTAACCCTTTAACTGCTAGATTGTTATACTGCTGCTGAACTCTGCTTGTCTGATCACTCTGCCTGTTAACCCCTATTGCTCTGGATTGCCTTACTGTTGCCAAACCCTGCCTGCCTGACCATCCTAGGGGTCTACCTCTGAACTGCCTTACTATTGCCAAACCCTGCCTGCCTGATCATCCTAGTGGTTTGCCTCTGGACTGTCTTGTTGTTGCCAGGACCTGCCTATCTGACCTTTCTGGTGGTTTGCCCATGAACTACCTTTCTCTGGTTTCCTGTCTGTTGCCGCTGAGGACTGTCCTGCCTGTGGTGAGTGCTGCTTACCTCATCTTGCATACCTTCTCTGCTCTGGGATATTTCCTATCTTTCCGGCTCGACGACGGGATAACAAGACTACTGGCCGAGTTCGGTCTGATAGAGGAGTATCGAAGGAGCATTACAATATCCAGAGGTTGTCTTTGGGAAATAGATGTATGAGTGTTGCCAGCATTGCTGCAGAGGTTGCAGGGGTGGGGGGTCAGTCTGTAAGTGCTCAGACCATATGCCGCACACTGCATCAAATTGGTCGCCATCTCTGTCATCCCAGAAGGAAGCCTCTTCTAAAGATGATCCACAAGAAAGCCTGCAAACAGTTTGCTGAAGACAAGCAGACTAAGGACATGGATTACTAGAACCATGTCCTGTGGTCCGATGAGACCAAGATAAACTTATTTGGTTCCGATGGTGTCAAGTGTGTGTGGCAGCAAGCAGGTGAGTAGTACAAAGACAAGTGTGTCTTGCCTTCAGTCAAGCATGGTGGTGGGAGTGTCATGGTCTGGGCCTGCATAACGAAAATGGCATGTTTGCATTTTCTTTGCTTTACTGCAAATTAAAACGACCGGTTGGTGTATGATGTTTTTATGATGCAAGCAGGCATTATCCAATGAGTGCAAACCAGGAAGGATCAGTAGAATAGATTGACAGTTTCTCTCAGCCTGTGTGTGGAAACCTGTGGTGTTTTATAGCGAACCAACATTCTCAGGGGATGGGAAGGAAGTGAATCTGTGATTTTTAACTTATTGCAGAGTGCTCAGAGGCTCAGATCTGTGGAGGAACTGAAGGAAGCTTTGAACACATCTGGTGGTTTTGTCACAGTAGCAATGCTGGTGTTACTTGCGCTGCTGCTTTTTATAAGTGGTTCAGTCACAAATAATTTTAATATAACACTGACTGAAGGTTGTGACTCAAATAATTCAAACAGACTGCCAGTTGTTCCACTAGTTTTCTCAGTTGGTAGCTGAGATTCAACAAAGGAACCCGCCAGTGAACCAACACGTCATTACTGACAGTGCATGAGTAACACCACATTGCGCTAAGGCAACCAACAAGCATGTGTGGTATAAAAAATTAGTGTATATGCATGACTGTGTAGAAAAAACATGACCATCCCAGCGGAGAAGCCAGTGAGAAATGCAACCAGAGCATACATTTGTAAGCAACTCTTCATTTTATTTCTATTATCAAGTTTTCTTCATTATTTTGGTATCCTTTGTTGAAGGTGAAGCAAATTAGATAAAATAAGTGTCATGAGATGCAGGACACATGCAGGACACAGCAAGGATGGTACAACTCTATTTTATTGTAGAGCATGGAAACATACTGTACATCTGGTAGCATTAATCTCACTAACTAACTGCGACACAGACAAACAGACCTAAACCCCGCCCCCAATCTGATGACATCACTTCCTGCTCTCATCACATCTTCCCCCTTTTCAAAACACAAAACATACATTTTTTTTCCATTTGAATATAACAAATAACAATGTATACAACAACAATTTTGTATAGAATATAACAAATAACAAGTTACAGAAAATATAAACGACATGAATTACATCCTGACTTAAACATCGGGGTAGACTACCCTAGTCCACAGTGACCATGGGATTATTCTGCCCATACTTCCGGTCACTGTTCTAGCTAAAGTTAATCCCGATATCGGGCCGGAAGTTTCACCACTCTTCCGCTTGATGTAACGCTACATGAACTGTCCTCTGATACAGAAGAAGGTGATTGAGAGTCCGCTGGAGGCAAAGACATATCCCACTGTGATCTTGCTGAGGGGAAGGCACCCGGCAGTGGTACTGAGGCATCCAGTTCCAAACTCTCAGGTACAGGCTGAAGATGTTTTCGGTTACAGAGTGTAACTGTCCCTCCATCAGTAAGGACTACATAAGACCTTGGTTCTGGAGAACGTCCAATTACTGTAGCAGGCATCTTCCATTTCTTCTCATCATCCAGTTTAATTCTGACACTTTGCCCTGCATTCAGCTCCTGCAAGGGCCTCACAGAATGTCTCCTGTCGTAGAAGAATCGATAGCCTCTTTTTGCCTCTTCATCCCTCCTAAGGACTTCGTCCCCAGGAATAGAGCTAGTAGGCTGGAAGACACCCACAGAGAGTAAGGTGGTGCGAATCTAGTGTCCTAGCATCAGCTGTGCCGGGCTAAACCCCATGGCTTGAATGGGAGTCACCCTATAGGACAAGAGGGCCAGGTACGGCTCAGATTGCTTTGAAATTAATTTTGTTGTTTGAACTGCCCTTTCAGCCATTCCGTTGGCCTGCGGGTAATGTGGACATGACATGGAACCTCTTCAATAACCCCCATATTCTTCATACGCAGAAGCTCCTTCTCCACTTGAGGCATGAGTGGGAACGGAATTCTACGGGGAAAGTGGTAATGCTGTATGGGACTGCATCACCTTTAAGTGATATACGGACTGGGTTGCAATTCAGTAGGCCCAATTCACCAAACATATCTTCTGTGATCTCATTCACTCTGGCCACTAAGCCCAAACCACAGGCTACTTTTCTGCTCAATAAATTATTAACACACTGACCTCTAATCACATGCACCCACATGGTGAATTTCCTTTGCTTGTACTCACAGCTGGCAAGAAATTTCCCTGCACAATCAATACGGCCACCAGGACTATGGACTTTTGTTGTAACTTTTGCCAGCTGGGGCTGTCGAGGCAGTTTTATGAACGCTGCAAGAGACATTACAGTGATGTCTGCTCCTGTGTCAATCTTAAAGGCAACTTTGGCTCCCATTTCAGTAAGGGTAACCCTCCAATCATCTTCTGAACCCGGCCATTCAACAACAGACCCCACAAAGGACACTTATTGATCCTCCTGGTCGCTATCCACCTGCATCTCCTTAATATATTCAGTCTTACATACCACTTCAAAATGGCCCATCCTGTTACATTTTCTACATCTTTTGTCTTTAGCAGGGCATATGACACTCTGATCATGGGCACAGTTGCAACGTGTGCATCGGGCATGCTGCGCCCATCCACTTCTGGGCCTATCTGTTGCCCTAGGTCTACCGCTCACACTGTGCCTTTCACTGGCAGCTCTCCTGAACTGCTGCACTTCATCCACAATACTCAGACCTCAGATCAGCACTTTCCTATTTCACCAGTTCACTCTGGCGGGCCATCCTAATAGCCCCATCTAATATTAAATCAGACCCTAACTGCAGTTTCAGTGAGACTTCAGTATATGCAATTCCAATAACTATTTTGTCTCTGATTTGCTCTTCTTTAGCAACACCAAACTCAAAGAATTCAGCTAGTTCATACAAGCTGCGCACAAAGCAGAGATTCTCCCACACACTGAGCACGTTTGTGAAAACAAGCCCTCTCATGAATCACATTTCTTTTGGGCACAAAGTGGACACTGAGTTTATTCATAACTATTTTAAAGTCAAATTCTTCCCCTTCTTGGAAAGTAAAAGCATTGAACACTGGCTCCACATCTTTCCCCATAGAGTATAGATATCAACATAACAAGAGTAATGCATTGAGCAATGATACTTTTTTATTGGACTAACTATACATTTATAAGTTGACAAGCTTTCGTAGAGTTCCTTCCTTTATCAAGTCTGAAGCAATACTGACCAATTCAATGGAATTTACAGATTATATCTTAAAACACAGAATAGCTAAGAAGACAGAAAGTGCAGGGAGAGGAGGAGGTGTCGTAAAAATCATGAGGGGGGGCTTAGGTAACAGGCAGACAGTGTCCAGTGTAGGAGAACAGACAGGGGAAATATATAGCTTTACATAGAGCATATACTGACATAAAGTTATATATCAACATTGAATCAATATCTATAAAAATGTGAAATTGTATATACAGGGGGAATAAAAAAGTAAAAAAAAAAAGACAAAAGTGTGGATATAGGCTTACCTGTGTACCTATGTATAAATAATGTGGAATATACAATGTAATTGACTAAATGAAAGTACATTACAAAAAAAATTGATAATGTGTTAACAATCCAGAGTCCACATTTAGTCCAGAATTAAACAAGTTGAAGTGCATTATCATTTTCATTTCAAAGGTTTTTCTTTCCATGGTGTTTTTGAAGTTGCCTCTGAGAATTTTGATTTTGAGGTTTTGGATGGAGTGGTCAGGTTGGGTGAAATGGTGACCAACAGGGGTGCATTATTTTGTTTCACAGTGGTTTTTGATTGAGTGTCTGTGTAAGTTTATCCGAAGGTGCAGTTTTTGGCTTGTTTCTCCAATATAGCATCCCACTTCACATGCAGTGCAATGTATCATGTATACCACATTTGCAGATATACATGAATATGCCCCTTTAATGTTATAGGATTTATTATTGTGATTTGCTATGCTGCTTTCACAAACGTGTTGACACAGTTTGCAGAGAGCTTTATAGCAGCACTGAGTGTTCTTTTTCTCAAGGGGTAGCTTCCTATGTACCAGTTTCTGCTTTAGGTTAGGTGGTTGTCTGAATGCCAGGATTGGGGGTTTTGGAAAGATTTTTTTGAGTGTGGGATCCTCTAAGAGTAGTGGCTGTAAGTCTTTTATGATTTTTCGTATTCCTTCCACAGCAGGGTTGTATTTGACTACTAGTGGGATACGTGATATGTTTTTCTTCTCCCTGTATTGTAGTAAGTGTTCACGAGGAGTATTGAGGGCAGAGTTAATTTTTTTATTTGTTTTGTTTTAGAGTATAAAAGAGAATTAACTTGTACTTCACCACTCTCCTTGTCCAGCTTGGAAGCAATCCTGAAGCGCTGAAAACCGCTGACGCCATGTGGGCCAAGCTGCAGGCTAAGAGAAGTCAAAAGGCTCAAGTGGGGTAAACTTTGACATCGTCATCAATCAGGAACAGAAGCGCAGGCAAGAACTTCTGACACCATGTCATGAGATGCAGGACACAGCAAGGATGGTACAACCCTATTTTATTGTAGAGCATGGAAACATACATCTGGTAGCATTGATCTCACTAACTAACTGCGACACAGAAAAACAGACCTAAACCCCGCCCCCAATCTGGTGACGTCACTTCCTGCTCTCATCACAATAAGTAAATTAGAAAGTTGTTTAAAAGTGCATGCTCTATCTGAATCATGAATGGAAAAAATTCTGTTTCGTGTCCCTTTAAATATAGACACTTTCAGTATAGTATACTAGTTATTGTACCTTCAAGTAAACTTTTTAGTTTTAGCAAACATGCAGTGCACTAAAATTAGCTGTATAAATAAAAGAATAAGTTTAAAGGGATAGGAAAGTAAAAATCAGATAGAGCATGCAATTTTAAGACACTTTTAAAATCACTTCTATTTTCAAATGTGCTTTGTTCTCTTGGTATCCATTGTTAAAAATGAATAAGCACATATCCTACACTAGTGGGAGCTAGCTGGTGATTGCTGCCTGCACACATTTGTCTCTTGTAATTATCTAACTAGATGTGTTCAGCTAGCTGCCAGTAGTGCAATGCTGTTCATTCAGCAAATGTTAACAAGAGAATGAAGCATATTTGATAACAAAAAAAGTTAATTTGAACGTTGCTTATAATTGTAGGTTCTTTTCGAATCATGAATGAAATTTTTGGGGTTTCACTTTAAGAATTACATAGAATGACAAAATTAAAGCTAACATAGCTGATTACAGCTTCAGATAAAGAAAACTGGCATGAATCTACACTGTAGCTCAAATTGAAAATTTTAGTTTTAAACAGAAATTTCAAACGCAATTTATTTGAAACAAATACAACCATGAACGAAAATGAAAATGTTAAATTTACCCCCTTTTTTTTTAGAATAAAACAAAAAATATTTCCCGTGCACATCTTTAGTATTTAATAAAACATAAATAGGTGTTTTGGAGGAAACAAGATTAAACTTTTAAAAATACTCTTTGGAAAGCAAGGTATTTAACCTATAGTGTAATAATCTTTTTTTATTCTACATTGTGCACATATTTGTGAAATAGGGCAAAAAAAGTCTCATCATTTTTGTAACAGATAATGTCTAACCTGTCCTAAAAATGACAAATAAAATTGTAAGCTGTCACATAGTTTGATCTGTATGTCAAATAACTTTTCCACCAAAAGCTAGAATATCAACATGACAAATACCTCCACTGAAAAGAGACTGCAGGCCATAAGAATAATCTTTACTAGTTTTCTTTAAAAAAACTTCTTGTTTTTTCTAATTTGATAAAGTAAATATTGGACAATTTTGGTACTTTTTTTTTATAACTGCAAGTGAATGTGATACTAAAGATGAGTCAGTACTAGTATTTACTACAATTCAATTCATGTGATCACAATATAACATTTCTTAATAATCTCAAACCTATGAGACAGCATGACACATTATGATGTCTGTTTTCTAGGTCACACCCCAGTAAAATCACACTATAAGAATGCACATTTCCTCCTGTGTGATAACCAAAGCTCAGAATTCTCCCAAATGTTCACATTTATCTTACCTATCAATTAGTGTGGTTCTCTTACATTAAAACCAAATGTTATATGACTTTACATAAACTTGCTTCCATAAACAGTATTCTGATTCAACACACATAATTGCTTAATTTTTAACCCAGATCATTCAAATGCAAAAAGACTATGGGCCAGATTACAAGCTGTGCACTAATTTTTTTATTTTTTGTTTGCTGGCATGCCAACTATGCTCAAAGTAAAAAATTAGCGTGCGTGACCAGAGTAGCACGTGTACTGGAAGTAAAATGTGAGGGCGAAAGACAGAGGTTATTGTGACCGCAATAACTCCTTCCACCCACAGCATTCTATAGGGTGTGCTGAAGAAATGTCTTATAGGTATTGCTCATGTTCTAACCCAACACTACACTAGACCAAATGCGCTAAAGCCGAAGGTGCGTTAGGAATAACATAATTTATGTAAGAACTTACCTGATAAATTCATTTCTTTCATATTGGCAAGAGTCCATGAGCTAGTGACGTATGGGATATACATTCCTACCAGGAGGGGCAAAGTTTCCCAAACCTCAAAATGCCTATAAATACACCCCTCACCACACCCACAATTCAGTTTAACGAATAGCCAAGAAGTGGGGTGATAAGAAAGGAGCGAAAGCATCAAACAAGGAATTGGAATAATTGTGCTTTATACAAAAAAATCATAACCACCACAAAAAAGGGTGGGCCTCATGGACTCTTGCCAATATGAAAGAAATGAATTTATCAGGTAAGTTCTTACATAAATTATGTTTTCTTTCATGTAATTGGCAAGAGTCCATGAGCTAGTGATGTATGGGATAGCAGATACCCAAGATGTGGAACTTCCATGCAAGAGTCACTAGAGAGGGAGGGCCACAACCCAAATCAAAAAGTTTTAATATTTATAATAAAAAAAACTGACATTATAAGCAGAAGAATAAAACTGAAACAGCTGCCTGAAGTACTTTTCTACCAAAAACTGCTTCTGAAGAAGAAAAAACATAAAAATGGTAGAATTTAGTAAAAGTATGCAAAGAAGACCAAGTTGCTGCTTTGCAAATCTGATCAACAGAAGCTTCATTCTTAAAAGCCCAGGAAGTAGAAACTGACCTAGTAGAATGAGCCATAATCCTTTGAGGCGGGGATTTACCCGACTCCACATAAGCATGATGAATCAAAAGCTTTAACCAAGACGCCAAAAAAATGGCAGAAGCCTTCTGACCTTTCCTAGAACCAGAAAAGATAACAAATAGACTAGAGGTCTTTCTGAAATCTTTAGTAGCTTCAACATAATATTTCAAAGCTCTTACTACATCCAAAGAATGTAAAGATCTCTCCAGAGGCTTCTTAGGATTAGGACACAACGAAGGGACAACAATTTCTCTACTAATGTTGTTAGAATTCACAACTTAAGGTAAAAATTTAAATGAAGTCCGCAAAACCGCCTTATCCTGATGAAAAATCAGAAAAGGAGACTCACAAGAAAGAGTAGATAACTCAGAAACTCTTCTAGCAGAAGAGATGGCCAAAAGGAACAAGACTTTCCAAGAAAGTAATTTAATGTCCAGCATAGGCTCAAATGGAGGAGCCTGTAAAGCCCTCAAAACCAAATTAAGACTCCAAGGAGGAGAGATTGACTTAATGACAGGCTTGATACGAACCAAAGCCTGTACAAAACAATGAATATCAGAAATATTAGCAATTTTTCTGTGAAACAGAACAGAAAGAGCAGAGATTTGTCCTTTCAAGGAACTTGCAGACAAACCCTTATCCAAACCAGCCTGAAGAAACTGTAAAATTCTAGGAATTCTAAAAGAATGCAAAGAGAAATTATGAGAAGAACACCAAGAAATGTAAGTCTTCCAAACTCAGTAATAAATCTTTCTAGACACAGATTTACGAGCCTGTAACATAGTATTAATCACTGAATCAGAGAAACCTACGACTAAGTATTAAGCGTTCAATTTCCATACCTTCAAATTTAATGATTTGAGATCCTGATGGAAAAATGGGCCTTGAGATAGAAGGTCTGGCCTTAACGGAAGTGTCCAAGGTTTGCAACTGGCCATACGAACAAGATCCGCATACCAAAACCTGTGTGGCCATGCTGGAGCCACCAGCAGTACAAACGAACGTTCCATTATGATTTTGGAAATCACTTTTGGAAGAAGAACTAGAGGCGGAAAGATATAAGATGGTTGATAATTCCAAGGAAGTGACAACGCATCCACCGCTTCTGCCTGAGGATCCCTGGATCTGGACAGATACCTGGGAAGTTTCCTGTTTAGATGAGAAGCCATCAGATCTATTTCTGGAAGTCCCCATATCTGAACAATCTGAAGAAATACCTCTGGATGAAGAGACCATTCGCCCGGATGTAACGTCTGGCGACTGAGATAATCTGCTTCCCAATTGTCTATACCTGGGATGTGAACCGCAGAGATTAGACAGGAGCTGGATTCCGCCCATACAAGTATCTGAGATACTTCTTTCATAGCCTGAGGACTGTGAGTCCCACCTTGATGATTGACATATGCCACGGTTGTGACATTGTCTGTCTGAAAACAAATAAACGATTCTCTCTTCAGAAGAGGCTAGAACTGAAGAGCTCTGAAAATCGTACGGAGTTCCAAAATGTTGATTGGTAATCTCGCCTCCTGAGATTCCCAAACCCCCTGCGCTGTCAGAGATCCCCATACAGCTCCCCAACCTGAAAGACTCACATCTGGTGTGATCACAGTCCAGGTTGGACGAACAAAGGAGGCCCCTTGAACTAAACGATGGTGATCCAACAACCAAGTCAGAGAAAAACGAACATTGGGATTTAAGGATATCAATTGTGATATCTTTGTATAATCCCTGCACCTTTGGTTCAGCATACAAAGCTGGAGAGGTCTCATGTGAAAACGAGCAAAGGGGATCGCGTCCGATGCTGCAGTCATGAGACCTTAAATTTCCATGCACAAAGCTACCGAAGGGAATGATTGAGACTGAAGGTTTCGACAAGCTGAAACCAATTTCAGACGTCTCTTGTCTGTTAGAGACAAAGTCATGGATACTGAATCTATTTGGAAACCAAAAAAGGTTACCCTTGTCTGAGGAATCAAGGAACTTTTTGGTAAATTGATCCTCCAACCATGTTTTTGAAGAAACAACACGAGTTGATTTGTGTGAGATTCTTCAGAATGTAAAGACTGAGCAAGTACCAAGATATCGTCCAAATAAGGAAATACCGCAATACCCTGCTCTCTGATTACAGAGAGAAGGGCACCGAGAACCTTTGAAAAGATCCTTGGAGCTGTTGCTAGGCCAAAAGGAAGAGCAACAAATTGGTAATGCTTGTCTAGAAAAGAGAATCTCAGGAACTGATAGTGATCCGGATGAATAGGAATATGAAGATATGTATCCTGTAAGTCTATTGTGGACATATAATGTCCTTGCTGAACAAAAGGCATAATAGTCCTGATAGTCACCATTTTGAATGTTGGTATCCTTACATAACGATTCAATATTTTTAGATCCAGAACTGGTCTGAAAGAATTCTCTTTCTTCGGTACAATGAACAGATTTGAATAAAACCCCAGACCCCGTTCCAGATCTAGAACTGGCACAATTATCCCAGCTGACTCCAGGTCTGAAACACATTTCAGAAAAGCCTGAGCCTTTACTGGGTTTACTGGAATGCGTGAGAGAAAGAATCTTCTCACAGGCGGTCTTATCTTGAAACTTATTCTCTACCCTTGAGAAACAATGTTCTGAATCCAATGATTTTGAATCGAACTGATCCAAACATCTTTGAAAAATCGTAACCTGCCCCATACCAGCTGTGCTGGAATGAGGGCCGCACCTTCATGCGGACTTGGGAGCTGGTTTTGATTTCCTAAAAGGCTTGGATTTATTCCAGACTGGAGAAGGTTTCCAAACGGAGACCGTTCCTTTAGGGAAGGGTCAGGCTTCTGTTCCTTATTCTGACGAAAGGAACGAAAATGATTAGCAGCCCTATATTTACCCTTAGATTTTTTATCCTGAGGCAAAAAAGCTCCTTTCCCCCCAGTGACAGTTGTAATTATAGAATCCAACTGAGAACCAAATAACTTATTACCTTGGAAAGAAAGAGAAAGCAACGTTGACTTAGAAGTCATATCTGCATTCCAAGATTTAAGCCATAAAGCTCTTCTAGCTAAAATAGCTAAAGACATGTACCTGACATCAATCCTAATGATATCAAAAATGGCATCACAAACAAAGTTATTAGCATGTTGAAGAAGTTTAACAATGCTATAAGCATCATTGTCCGACACTTGTTGTGCTAAAGCCTCCAACCAGAAAGTGGAAGCTGCAGCAACATCAGCCAAAGAAATAGCAGGCCTAAGAAGATTACCTGAACAAAAATAAGCCTTCCTTAGAAATGATTCAAGCTTCCTATCTAAAGGATCCTTAAAAGAAGTACTATCTGCCGTAGGAATAGTAGTACGTTTAGCAAGAGTAGAAATAGCCCCATCAACTTTGGGGATTTTCTCCCAAAACTCTAATCTATCAGACGGCATAGGGTACAATTTCTTAAACCTTGGAGAAGGAGTAAATGAAGTTCCCAGACTATTCCATTCCCTAGAAATTACATCTGAAATAGCATCAGGAACTGGAAAAACTTCTGGAATAACTACGGCCTAGATTTAGAGTTTGGCGGTAGCCGTGAAAACCAGCGTTAGAGGCTCCTAACGCTGGTTTTAGGCTACCGCTGGTATTTGGAGTCAGTCAGGAAAGGGTCTAACGCTCACTTTTCAACCAAGACTTTTCCATACCGCAGATCCCCTTACGTCAATTGCGTATCCTATCTTTTCAATGGGATCTTTCTAACTCCGGTATTTAGAGTCGTGTCTGAAGTGAGCGTTAGAAATCTAACGACAAAACTCCAGCCGCAGAAAAAAGTCAGTAGTTAAGAGCTTTCTGGGCTAACGCCGGTATATAAAGCTCTTAACTACTGTGCTCTAATGTACACTAACACCCATAAACTACCTATGTACCCCTAAACCGAGGTCCCCCCACATCGCCGCCACTAGATTAAATTTTTTTAACCCCTAATCTGCCGACCGCCACCTACGTTATACTTATGTACCCCTAATCTGCTGCCCCTAACACCGCAGACCCCTATATTATATTTATTAACCCCTAACCTGCCCCCCACAACGTCGCCGCCAGCTATCTACAATAATTAACCCCTAATCTGCCGACCGCCAACTACGTTATACTTATGTACCCCTAATCTGCTGCCCCTAACACAGCCGACCCCTATATTATATTTATTAACCCCTAATCTGCCCCCCTCAACGTCGCCTCCACCTGCCTACACTTATTAACCCCTAATCTGCCGAGCGGACCGCACCGCTACTATAATAAAGTTATTAACACTACACTATCAATAAATAAATTAAATAAAATACCTACAATTACCTACAATTAAACCTAACACTACACTATCAATAAATTAATTAAATACAATATCTACAAATAAATACAATTAAATAAACTAACTAAAGTACAAAAAATAAAAAAGAACTAAGTTACAAAAAATAAAAAAATATTTACAAACATTAGAAAAATATTACAACAATTTTAAACTAATTACACCTACTCTAAGCCCCCTAATAAAATAACAAAGCCCCCCAAAATAAAAAAATGCCCTACCCTATTCTAAATTACAAAGTTCAAAGCTCTTTTACCTTACCAGCCCTGAACAGGGCCCTTTGCGGGGCATGCCCCAAGAAATTCAGCTCTTTTGCCTGTAAAAAAACACATACAATACCCCCCCCCCCAACATTACAACCCACCACCCACATACCCCTAATCTAACCCAAACCCCCCTTAAATAAACCTTCCTTTAAGGGACGTCATCCAAGATGGCGTCCCTCGAATTCCGATTGGCTGATAGGATTCTATCAGCCAATCGGAATTAAGGTAGGAAAATTCCGATTGGCTGATGGAATCAGCCAATCAGAGTCAAGTTCAATCCGATTGGCTGATCCGATCAGCCAATCAGATTGAGCTCGCATTCTATTGGCTGATCGGAACAGCCAATAGAATGCAAGCTCAATCTGATTGGCTGATCGGATCAGCCAATCGGATTGAACTTGATTCTGATTGGCTGATTCCATCAGCCAATCAGAATTTTCCTACCTTAATTCCGATTGGCTGATCCTATCAGCCAATCGGAATTCGAGGGACGCCATCTTGGATGACGTCCCTTAAAGGAACCGTCATTCTTCAGTTGGACGTCGTCGGAAGAAGATGGGTCCGCGCTGGAGGTCTTCACGATGGAGCCGGTCCTCATCGGATGAAGATAGAAGATGCCGCTTGGAAGAAGATGGTTGCCGGTCCGGATCTACTCTTCTTCCCGGATAGGATGAAGACTTTGGACCCTCTTCTGGACATCTTCAGCCGTCGGATGATGGATGTCTAGCCCCCGCTTGGGTTGGATGAAGATATCGGAGCCAGGACGGATCGGTGTGATACCCGGTGAGGTGAAGACAAGGTAGGAAGATCTTCAGGGGCTTAGTGTTAGGTTTATTTAAGGGGGGTTTGGGTTAGATTAGGGGTATGTGGGTGGTGGGTTGTAATGTTGGGGGGGGGTATTGTATGTGTTTTTTTACAGGCAAAAGAGCTGAATTTCTTGGGGCATGCCCCGCAAAGGGCCCTGTTCAGGGCTGGTAAGGTAAAAGAGCTTTGAACTTTTGTAATTTAGAATAGGGTAGGGCAGTTTTTTATTTTGGGGGGCTTTGTTATTTTATTAGGGGGCTTAGAGTAGGTGTAATTAGTTTAAAATTGTTGTAATATTTTTCTAATGTTTGTAAATATTTTTTTATTTTTTGTAACTTAGTTCTTTTTTATTTTTTGTACTTTAGTTAGTTTATTTAATTGTATTTATTTGTAGATATTGTATTTAATTAATTTATTGATAGTGTAGTGTTAGGTTTAACTGTAGGTAATTGTAGGTATTTTATTTAATTTATTTATTGATAGTGTAGTGTTAGGTTTAATTGTAACTTAGGTTAGGATTTATTTTACAGGTAAATTTGTAATTATTTTAACTATTTTAGCTATTAAATAGTTCTTAACTATTTAATAGCTATTGTACCTGGTTAAAATAAATACAAAGTTACCTGTAAAATAAATATAAATCCTAAAATAGCTATAATATAATTATAATTTATATTGTAGCTATATTAGGATTTATTTTACAGGTAAGTATTTAGCTTTAAATAGGAATAATTTATTTAATAAGAGTTAATTAATTTCGTTAGATTTAAATTATATTTAATTTAGGGGGGTGTTAGTGTTAGGGTTAGACTTAGCTTTAGGGGTTAATACATTTATTAGAATAGCGGTGAGCTCCAGTCGGCAGATTAGGGGTTAATGTTTGAAGTTAGGTGTCGGCGATGTTAGGGAGGGCAGATTAGGGGTTAATACTATTTATTATAGGGTTAGTGAGGCGGATTAGGGGTTAATAACTTTATTATAATAGCGGTGCGGTCCGCTCGGCAGATTAGGGGTTAATAAGTGTAGGCAGGTGGAGGCGACGTTGTGGGGGGCAGATTAGGGGTTAATAAATATAATATAGGGGTCGGCGGTGTTAGGCGCAGCAGATTAGGGGTACATAGGGATAATGTAAGTAGCGGCGGTTTACGGAGCGGCAGATTAGGGGTTAATAATAATATGCAGGGGTCAGCGATAGCGGGGGCAGCAGATTAGGGGTTAATAAGTGTAAGGTTAGGGGTGTTTAGACTCGGGGTACATGTTAGAGTGTTAGGTGCAGACGTAGGAAGTGTTTCCCCATAGCAAACAATGGGGCTGCGTTAGGAGCTGAACACAGCTTTTTTGCAGGTGTTAGGTTTTTTTTCAGCTCAAACAGCCCCATTGTTTTCTATGGGGGAATCGTGCACGAGCACGTTTTTGAAGCTGGCCGCGTCCGTAAGCAACTCTGGTATCGAGAGTTGAAGTTGCGTTAAATATGCTCTACGCTCCTTTTTTGGAGCCTAACGCAGCCATTCTGTGAACTCTCAATACCAGAGTTATTTAAACGGTGCGGCCAGAAAAAAGCCAGCGTTAGCTACGCGGGTCGTTACCGACAAAACTCTAAATCTAGCCGTACATGAGGTTTAAAAACCGAATTTAAACACTTACTAGTTTTAATATCAAGAGGACTAGACTCCTCCATATCTAATGCAATCAACACTTCTTTCAGTAAAGAACGAATAAACTCCATCTTAAATAAATATGAAGATTTATCAGTGTCAATATCTGAGGCAGAATCTTCTGATCCAGATAGATCCTAATCAGAGATAGATAAGTCAGAATGATGGCGGTCATTTAAAAATTCATCTGATTTATGAGAAGTTTTAAAAGACCTTTTACGTTTACTAGAAGGAGGTATAACAGACAGAGCCTTCCCAAATAGAATTAGAAACAAATTCTTTTACATTAACAGGAACATCCTGAACATTAGATGTTGATGGAGCAACAACAGGTAATGGATTATTACTAATGGAAATATTATCTGCGTTTGATAGTTTATCATGACAACTAACACAAACTACAGTCGGAGGAACAGTTAGCATAAGTTTACAACAAATGCACTTAGCTTTGGTAGAACCGACATCAGACAGCGTCTTTCCAGAAGTAGGTTCTGATCCAGGGTCAGGTTGTGACATCTTGCAATATGTAATAGAAAAAGCAACACATAAAGCAAAATTATCAAATTCCTTAAGGAATGGGAAAAAATGCAAACAGAACAAGCCTCTAGAAACCAGAAGCAACTAAAAAGTGAGACTTAAATAATGTAAAAAATCTGGCACCAAGTATGACGCCCACATATTTTTTGGCACCAAAAACGTCTAACAAACACAAGAGTCAAAAATGACACAACTACGTGAAAACTTCCGGCGTCAACTACGACACCAGAAATGACGACATTGACGTCAGACAAATGTCAATCTCGCGCCAAAAAAGTCTCGCACCAAAAATGACGCAATAAATTCTAGCATTTTTTTCACCCACAAACAGCCCGCAATTTAGAGGAAAAAATTCAATGAAAATTTTAGGTAAGAAAAATATTTATTCATATGCATTTTCCCAAAAAATGAAACTGACAGTCTGAAAGAAGGAAAATAAACTGATTGACCTGAATCATGGCAAATATAGTATAAAACATATATTTAGAACTTTACATATAAAGTGCCAAACCATAGCTGAGAGTGTCATAAATAAAAATAAGACTTACTTACCCAAAGACACTCATCTACATAAAGCAGATAGCCAAACCAGTACTGAAACGATAATCAGTAGAGGTAATGGTATATAAGAGTATATTGTCGATCTGAAAAGGGAGGTAGGAGAAGAAATCTCTACGACCGATAACAGAGAACCTATGAAATAGATCCCCTAGAGGAAGACCATGGTATTCAATAGGCAATACTCCCTTCACATCCCTCTGACATTCACTGCACTCTGAGAGGAAAACCGGGCTTCAGCCTGCTGTGAAGCGCATATCAACGTAGAATCTAGCACAAACTTACTTCACCACCTCCATGGGAGGCAAAGTTTGTAAAACTGAATTGTGGGTGTGATGAGGGGTGTATTTATAGGCATTTTGAGGTTTGGGAAGTTTTGCCCCTCCTGGTAGGAATGTATATCCCATACGTCACTAGCTCATGGACTCTTGCCAATTACATGAAAGAAATTTTAAATTTCTTCACTTAGAAAAAAAATGCTCTTTTATTTTTTAAATATATATATATATTAATTGTTTTGTCAGGGTATTTACCGGCCTCTGCCATCTCACAAAGGAATTTCATGTACCTCTATTCAAAAGAAATTAAACATATTAAAAAATGAAATAAATTGATATTGTATATTTCTAGGTATTTGACTGTAAAGGTTTCCAATGTGTGTGTATGTACATATGTATGTATGTATATATATATATATATATATATATATATATATATATATATATATATATATATATATATGTGTGTGTTTAAATATTTGTATATGTATTTATATATGTGTTTATATGTATGGATGTGTGCACATACATATTTACACATATTGCATATAACAGAGGGGTAGATCCAATCTTTCTGATTTTCTAGTTCAATACCTGAAAATCGGGATTTTCCTGTTTTTTAAAAAAATCAAAGTGATCACAACCTACTGAGTTAAATACAGCCAGACTTGACAACTACCATAAGATTCAATATCCATTCCATTGCAAAGGTCCTTAACAAACAATAATGGCTGTCAATAAATAAACACCAGAAATATAAACCAAACAAAACAATGGTGCCAATCTAAAATGGCAGTTCTTCAGAAATTCCCCTTTTCCTCTTTCTGACCATCATATCCTCACTTGCAACATCTCATCCAACTCTCTCTCCTTCTACCCCTCACATCAAACTTCACAGATGCATTATGTCATTAGATCAGCAACAGCTCGCTAGTTCTCACAACCCTCTCCTCTCATCCATCTCCGACTTTTCCTGCCCTGACCAATCTATCTGCCACTATAATTTCACACTTACATCGGTCCTTGACAATCTGGCCCCTCCTACCATAGCTCTGAAACTACACACTCACACTCAGCCCTGGCATACTCCTCTGACACGGTACCTACGCAGATATTCCTGTACTGCTGAGCGGCACTGGAGAAAATCTTGATGTTCAGCCAACTTTCTTCAGCACAAGTTCATCTTGAACTCCTACTACTCTGCCCTTAATCTTTATAAGCAACACTACTTCTCTACTCTTATCTCCACTCTCTTCAAACCCAAAACATCTGTTCTCCACTTTCAACACTCTTCTCTGCCCACCCCACCTCCTAATATAACTTCTCTGTCAGCTCAAGATTTTGCCAGCCACTTCAATAACAAAATCGATTCCATCAGAAACTAAATCAGCGCTCAACATGCTTCCAGCCTCTCACTTCCTCAAATGCTTGCAATTAACCAAAACCCACATAGTCATATATTTAGCTCTTTCGCTCCTGTTACTGAGGAAGAAGTTTCTGCACTTATACTGTGCTCTTACCTCACTACCTGTCCCCTCGACCCCACCCCCTCACAGCTACTCCCCTCCCTCTCTTCTACCCTTAACCCTATACTCACACGCATTTTCAACCTCTCCCTCAGCACTGGTAAATTTCCCTCATCTCTAAAACATGCACTGGTCACACCCATCTTTAATAAATCTCTCGATCCAACCTCCCCTTCTAACTACCGCCCTATATCCCTACTCCCACTTGTCTCAAAGCTTCTTGAAAATCTAGTACATGCATGCCTATCCCATTTCCTTACATTACACTCCCTCCAATCTGGATTTCAGCCCTATAATTCCACAGAGACAGCAATCGTTAAGGTTACCAATGACCTACTTACAGCAAAATCCACTTCTCTCTGCTTATCCTCCTTGATCTGTCTGCAGCCTTTGATACAGTTGACCATCCTATTTTGCTCCAAACCCTACAATACTTTGGCATTTGTGACACAGCCCTCTCGTGGTTCTCTTCCTACCTGTCTAACTGTACCTTTAGTGTAGCTTTCTCTGGAGCCCCGTTATCACTTTCTGTTGGGGTACCACAAGGCCCTGTCCTCGGTCCCCTTCTCTTCTCAATCTACACGTCATCATTAGGTTCCCTAATAAAGTTCCACAGGTTTTAATATCATTTGTATGCTGATGACACTCAAATCTACATCTCTGCTCCAGACCTATCTCTTTCCTTGCTAACCCATGTCACTAACTGTCTTTCTCACATCTCTTCATGGATGTCCTCTCACTACCTTAAACTAAATCTCTCCAAAACGGAGCTTCTATTTCCCCTCTTCTTCTAAAATCTCCACCCCCATCTCTCTATAACTGTTGACAACTCCATCATTACCCCTACCCTGCATGCCCGATGTCTTGGGGTAACACTTGACTAAGATCTTTCTTTAACTCCTCACATTCAGACTTTGGCTAAATCCCGCTGCTTACACCTTAAAAACATCTCTAAAATTAGACATTTCCTTACATAAGACACAACTAAGATTTTAATCCACTCTCTCATCCTTTCCCGCCTTGACTACTAAAAACTCTTTCCTCTCTGGTCTCCCTAGCTGCTGTCTAGCTCCTTTACAATCCATAATGAATGCATCTGCCAGGCTCATTTTCCTTACATGTCGCTCTTCATCTGCTGCACCCCTCTGCCAATCCCTTCACTAGCTTCATCTTGCCTCCAGGATTAAACACAACATTCTGACTCTGACATACAAAGCCCTCAACTGCACTGCTCCCCTCTATATCTCAGACCTGGCCTCCTGATACTCTCCCTCCCGTCCCCTTCGCTCTGTTTACAACCTCCTACTCTCCTCATCTCTTGTTACCGCCTCACATTCCCATTTACAGGACTTCTCGAGACTGGTTCCCATCCTGTGGAACTATGTGCCTCGCTCCATAAGACTCTCCTCTAGTTTTGAAAGCTTCAAACACTCCCTAAAGACTCTTCTGTTCAGGGATGCATACAACCTACACTAACCTTTCCTAATAACAGTTCCTCTCCTTCATTGCTATCCTCCATGAACCCCCTTATAATGTAAGCCTAAGAGCCCAACTGCTTGCAGATCACCTTCACAAGATCTGGCTACAACAGTGCGACTCTAGGCAGGGCCCTCTATCCATTTGATCCCTATAATTGCTACCTTGTATACCACCTATGATTATAGCACTGCGGAATCTGTTGGCGCTCCACAAATAACCAATATTAAATAATAATAATCTGAGCTCTTTTTTCCTTACTTTACATCCTTATCGCTTCCACAGCCAATCAGAAATATTGACAACATGCAACATGGCCCCTATGCTTCCTTTAATACTAGGCTAATGGGGCTAATGGAATCCATTTGTGTGTGTATGTGTTGCAGTTTGCCAGGGAGTGGCATTTATTTTTTTATTAATGTAATTTACTGATAGGTATACATGTTGTTGATATCTGCAGTGATTTTGCAACTGGCAATATATTGTAGATATTTTTTTCCATGTTTTTACACTTGC